>NC_135308.1:85250014-85535014 GCF_048772815.1 Callospermophilus lateralis
AAGAGTTGTAATATATATTTATTAAATTATCAGTAGACTTCACAAGTAACAAAAATTGGTCCTAGATATTCTATTTTCATTATTTATATTTTTGTCTGTGACAATGTTTTAAATTTTATAGTTATGTATCATTTGGTGCATATAAGGAAATGCAAGTTTTCTATTTCCTCTTATGTTGATTTTATTAATTTGTTTAGGTTTTAAAATGATCATTTCATTGAATTTATTGAACTAATGGGAATAATTATTTTTTTTCAGAATAGCCCTTTATAGTCATTTCAGCATCAGTAAGCTCTGTTAAAATGTTCTACTTTTCAATCCTGTTACAGGTAGCTTACAATTTTCTTTTCTACCTTTTTTCCTTCATCATTCTAGCTAGAGTTTTATTAGTTTAAGAGATCCTTTCAAAGAAAATCCTTTTGGTTTCATCCATGTTGCTATATATTTTGCTCTTTTTCTATTTCATATGTTACATTTGTTTTTATTTCTTTTACTATGTATTTAATTCATCCTTATTCTAACTTCTTAATGTAAATATTTATATTACACATCATAGACCACTCTTATTTTCTAATATAACAATTTAGAGGTATAAATTTCCATATAAACACTATTAGGTTTGCATCCACAGTTTTTAAGTTCTCATTTAAAAAAAATGTTCTTTTTAGATATACATAATGTATAGTGTATTTTGACATAGTGTATGTATATGGAGTATAACTTATTCTAATCAGGATTCCATTTTTATCTCATTTTTTAAATTAAGAAGTTCAACATAATTTCTAGTTTCACTTGCTATTTCTTCTTCAATACATAAATAATTTAAAATATTTTATTCAGTTATTTATTAAGGCTTTTCTAAATATCATCTTGTTATTTGATTTGTTTCAGTATTCTTATGACTAACATATGTTTAATTATTCCAGTCCTTTTTAGTTCATTGAAACATGTTTTATGGTATAGCATGTGGACTCTCTTAATTAGTGTTCTATGTGCACTTGAAGATAATGTTATTCCACTATTCATGGGTAGAAAGCTTTCTAAATGGGAGTTAGGTAATTTTAGTTGAGATTCTTGTTGGAGTTTTCTCACTCATTTTCTCTGTAATCTTTCTATCAAGTACTGAAAGAGGGAAAATTTTTAAAAAAATCAATGATAATTAGTGGTCATTGAGTAGATTTGTATATTTTTTAATTCTCTATTTTTTCATTATAATTAACTTAATAGTATTAGTATGTACACTTTCAGCATTGTTTTATCCAGCCAAATAACTGCCCTCTCAATCGTTATGAAAGGACTCCAAGAATCCCAGGTAAGACCTGGAGTAGTTTTTTCATTATGATTTGTTTAGCTGTCATCCTACTGTGTGGAGATTCTCTATTATTGGCCCATGTGTTCCATGAGGTCTATCCACTCTGGTTAAATTTAAACCCCAACACTTTGAAAGTTCTGAACGTTTTCTTTTTTTATAATGGATATATTTTGAGAGTTGTATTTTCTCAAAAGTTCTTTGCCTGACCTTCTGGAGTTGTTTGGTATATATACACCTTAACATTCAGCCAAAGAATCATGGTGACCATTTTGCAGATGTTTTGAACATTTTCTCTGGACATCTTCTTCTTTTGTCAGTACTCTACCTTTCCTATCCTAGCACTTGACACATTGATAATCCAATGCCCTAGTAATAACATGCAGAAAGCTGTGGCATTCAGAGGTCTCCTTTCTTATTGTTCTTTGTTGTTTCTTTCCATAATGGTTTACATTTCTTTGCAACTTACTCTAAGCAATAAATTAAAACAGTGATGTCAAGAGTTTTCCATTGTTGTAGTTGACTGCAGCTGGGGGGAACATTCAGTATTTGTTACTTATCAACCAGATACCCTATTCCATGTTGAAACATTATCATTTGTATGTTTTGGGTTAAAGTAAATCTATCTTTCTATAAATTTTATCCATTAATTTACATTTTATTTTTGGCATGAAATAAAAATAAAATTCTCTTATTTCATCTCACTTAAATAGCTAAAAAATATAACCACTATCATTTGGAAAAAATAGTAGTTTTACATTGTTTCTGTTAATTGTACCCATAAAGTGCTGAGCTTACTTTACTATTTTATTTTCATGATTATATTTTAATGATATTCCAGTTACCTTTTTTTCTCATACTCTGGATTAAACATAAGGCCCTAGGCATGCTAGTCAAGTGCTGTATCACTGAGGTACATCCCGAGATCGGTCTTTTTGAACAAAAGCATTTTGAAATCCTTTTTTCATTTAAGTCCATCATTTTGAACTCTATTCTCACCTACTTATATCACCTATTTTCCCTTTATTTATTGAAAAACAGTTTTATTATTTCACTGAATAGTAAACTGATGCCCATTTAAAAAAAATAAAAGACAGGAAAATTACCAAAGAGAAATGGACTTACAATGCAAATAGTCTTTATTTCTGTCTCTTTTTAATTGGTATAATTTTAACTGGCATAATTTTGAAGGTTCATTCAGTCATATTTTGTAAGATTTCTAAAGCAGACAGTGAATCTTCTCTGAGAGATTTTTCCAGAAGGAGTTCCTGTCTCTAATTACAACATTTCCATAATAAGTATCATTGATATATAGCAAAATTTATTCTTTTAAAAAATTTCAACCAAATGCCATTTTAAAATGAAGCATCAAGGCCTCCACTTTCTTAAAGAATTCTTGATGTGGCCAATTATATCAAGTGTGATTTGTTTAAGTGGTGATTTTCTTTAGGACATTTGTGACAAGTTTGATTATGTAAGTTCTTTCATATAGTAACTTCTCATTCTTTAGTTATTAGCTATGATTGACATCTCAGTTGCTTGGAACATAGCTTCGAAAATATTAATATTTTAAGATGACCTCTCTTTTAAAAATTCTATTGTTTTACATAATGATATAAATAATAATGATTAACATTTATTAAGGATTTATTTTATGTTAAACTCTTTACGTGTATTCTGAGTATAAGTTACCCTTCTCACCATGTCTTTTGTTACTTTCTTCCTCCTCCTTTGATGAATTGAAAATCTTTTCTAAGGGTTTTTTCTCATTTTTTCTCAAATTATCATGTTTGGTGACATAAAACTACATATGGACATACCGATGATGTGGTTCAAGTGAAGCCATCTAATGGGTTAATTTGTCCTTTACACATTGTCCTTTATGAACCTGCCTTTTGTTCTCTTTTCCTTTGACTGGCATTCTAAATTTGGAAGAAAACTTCACTAAATTATTTATTAAGATATTAACTACTAGAGTCAGCTATTCCAGGAGAAAGGAACAGGACAAACATTCATCAGAAGACCTCCTGATCAGTAATGTTTCTCTTTAGATTTATAGAACCCAAAACATCTGATGACCTTCAGTAACATCTGAATGGGCCACAAATAGATGAACCACTACAGGATTAATGTTTATTCTAGTGCCCACATTTTTGTGGCTAAAAATACAATTCCTTAAATTTCCCTTATAAGCTCTTTGCTTATAGTTTTTGGCTATCATGGTCATTAGGATCACAGTTGGGCCATTTTTTAATCACCTAGCTCATTATAATAAAATTATTTCTGTATCACCCCCTTACCTCTTGAGTAAATAGCTTCCAGTATGTAGCAAATAGGCTGAGTCTTTGTGCAGTAACATTAGCCATTTTATCTCTTGCGTTCCAATAACTGCACTTTGAATATTCACCAGCATTTCAGATCTCATAAATCCTAGGATTTATATAATTTTTAAAAGTCAGTATAGGCTCTGCACAGTGGCACATGCCTGTGATCCCAGCAGCTCGGAAGGCTGAGGCTGAAGGATCTCAAGGTCAAAGTCAGCCTCAGTAATTTAGTGAGGCACTAAGCAACTTAGCAAGACCCTGTCTCAAAATTAAAAATTAAAAAAAAAAAAAGAGGCTAGGATTTGACTCAGTAGTAAAGCGCCTCTGAGTTCAATACCAGGTACCAAAAACAAAAAAAGCCTCAAGTAGTAGGATTCTACAGAGAATAAACTCTATCTCTGTTCATACACACACACACACACACACACACACACACACACACAAATACACTCCATAAATAGCATATTTTAATGCATCACAATAGCCAATATGGTACTTTGAAAAAAATGCTGAATGCATTTGAATGTATTGTTTGGTTAAGAATAAAATGCAATATTGATTTGGGAAGCTGATAAAAAAATTAGAAGGGTAGATATAAAGCACCATAAGAAAACTTCAGCTATAAATATTCTACTGGATTAATCTTCTTGCAAGTAAAATATGTATTAAAGTTTTCTTTTTTTTAAGGATGTATTTTATTTAGTGAGTTTCCATAGTAGGTTAAAAGCTGTTAAAATAATGAATATATGATGAAGGGTGGATTATATTTGAGATTATTTTGTATCAAAGAAGGCATTAATCATGCATACTACTTTAACAAGTCATTAATAAAATTTAGGCTTCTGTAAATACAAAAATAAGATCATATAAAATAATTTCCATGCTTTTAAATTGGTTATTACTAGAACTTTGCATTTATTGATCTGAATGAAATACTGCACGTTTGTATTTTATTTGTATTTAAATAAATATCAGAAACGTGAATTACAATTTTTTTCTTCAATACAAATTCTTTCATGTTATGGTCTGAATATGGTCCACTCCAAAATTCATGTGTTGCTAACATGTTAGAATTAAGAGGTGGCAGAGGCATCTCAGAGATCTCTGAGGCTGACACGCCCATCACAGTTCCAGAGTCCATCTGGAGGGTGTACGAGTTTCAAGGGAAGGTCCAAGGAGAACTACCCAGGGTTCTGAGAACCATGGAGAACTGGCTCAAGTCTCTCCTCACATTCTAGTGCAGCAGCACTTCTTTACAGCAGGTCCCTTCCACAGTACAGTTAAAGCATCACCTGGGCTCACCTGGGCCACCAGCTGTGGCTCAGGTAATGCTTGGACTCTACTGCGAGGAAGGCACCTGCTATAAACCTTCACAGCATCTGCTTTAATCTATTTCTGTAGGCTGAAGTGTTCAAGAGCTGAGGAGGCTGCCTCCACCTAGACTCAAGAATGTCTAGGACAGCCTGTTGACCCAGACAGAGACTTGCTGCAGGAGAAGGCCACCTCGAGAGCCCCTGCAAGGACAGTGCTTTCAGAAGCCTTAGAAGGCAGAGCTACCCCTAGCATACTGCATCTGCAGTTTCATCAGCAAGGAATGCCAGCCTAAGAGAGCCACAGAGCTTTAACCGTAAGCGTTGAGGTGTGTAGATTTTGCTCAGCAAAGTTATGGGGGTAGGTTTCCCTGAGGTCTTGGCAGATCAACCCCTACCCCAGGGGTTGGAACATGGAATCAGGAAATATGATTCTTAGGCTAAGATTTGGCATTATTTGTCTTGTTGAGTTTGGAACTTGTTTGGAACATGTTACTTCTTCCTTTTCTCCTGAACCTCCTTTTTGGAATGGAGATGTCTATACTATGCCTATTCCAGCACTGTGTTTTGGAAGCACATAACTTGTTTAATATCACAGTTTAATATAACTGATGGGGAATTTGCTATAGGATGAACTATATATTGTGTCTCATCCATCCAATGCTTAGATGAGACTTTGGAGTTAGACTTTAAAGTTGATGCTGAATCAAGTTGACTTTTGGGGAGATATCGGGATGGAATGCGTATGTGTGAGAAGGACGTGAAATTTGGGGGTCAAGGGTAGAATGCTATGGTGTCAAGGTGTCCCTTCCGAAATTCAGGCATTGTTAACGTGACAATATTAAGAGACACAGACTGTAAGAAGTGATTAAGCTGTCAAGTTTTTTCACTTGTGACAAAGAGTGAGGCCCCATGTCAATATTTGCTTTTCATTAGCTCTGAAAATTTATTTGTCCCACATTATTACTAATTTGAGCAGATCAATAAAGAAAATCATTTTTCTCCCAATTTTATATGTGCTGAGTTTGTGGATGGGGCATAAGTCAGTGTCATGGCCAATAACAAGGCTTATCTCAGGGTGCTGTGTACAGGTTGCTAAGAGAAGCCTAGGCATGCTGAAGGTGTGTTCTTCCCTCTTTGCAAGTGAGGGGCTGTGGGAGCTCATCCCTGGAGCCTTCCTTAGCCAGCTGCTCTTCTTAACTCACTCTCATCCCTCATCCAGCACAGGACAGCAATGCTGCATTAGTGGCTAAGTGCAGGGAACACCATGGAGCGCGTGATGGTATTCAGAACGCCTTATCCTCACATGCTTTTGCTGTGCAGTTCATTTTTTAACAAAGGACTAGAAAAGAAAATGTGGATGTGAGCAGGGGGTGAAAGACCACTTTGTAGTAAATGAATTACATTCAAAGTCAATTTTTAACTAATTCTTCCTGTGGCTATTAAAAGAGCTAGTGTTACTTAGAGTCACAAACTAGTCCCCGGAAAATGAATATCAGTGAGAGATCCACTTCTGGGCATAAAGCATCCTCTTTAGAGAAAATCATTCTCAAAGTCCATATATTCAGTTTGTTCTCACTATTCTAAGGCAGGTTTAAAAAATATAACAGAAAGAAAGAAAAAACCTGTTGGATTTATCCATCTTAAAGAGATGGTAAATTGACCTCCTGCTGATGATAGGGCACTCAGTTGGGAAAGGAAACAAAAAAATAACAAAAAACCCTTCACAGCAAACAATAGAGATTGCTTCAGTTCAATTTCCTCTCCTATACAGGTTCTGGCTTTATAGTTTAGCCCCATAATACATTTATTAGGAGAAAATTCAGGAACATTCACAAATAACTGAAAACAAAGCCTAAGATGCCTAGATAAATCCTAAAACATTTTGTGTATTTTTTTTTTTTTTTTTTTACTCCATGGCTTGTAATGGAGTCCTTCTTTCTTCCCCTTCTTCCTTCCTTTTCCTTCTTTTCCCCCTCTCTCACTTGCTTTCTTCCTTCTTTCTTTCATGAGAGGCCCTAGTTTAATCTGTAATATATTAAGGAAAGCTAAATTTCTAACTAAGTCCCAAGTTTTCCTTCTGTGTAGAACACTGAGCGCTAATGGGTTAAATGAAACCATTAGCATGAGCTCTTCATTAGTCTTCACCTTTAACACGAGGTCTTATACCCTCGATTATATATTGCAGTGTATGGTTAAAAGATCTATTTTAACTGTACCCGAAAAGGACAGTCTCAGAAAAGTGCTTTATTTTTAGCCACCTAGTCTGTATATTAACTACTCTGCAAAAACTTCTTGGAGGTGACCTCTTCAAGATACGCACATCTTGCCATCAACAATCCATAGGAGAGTCTGAAATGGGGTGTGAGAACTTGCAACATTTTACTCAGTGTCTTGGGAGACACCATTATCATGACCCCTTAAATTTACTGTCTTTGTAGACAACTTGCTATGGGAAAGGGGGACTTCAGAGTTAACTCAGCAGCTTTGGCAAATGAATGTTCCAGGAGAGTATTACTGCAAACCCCAAGAGGGGACATTAGTCTAGCTCTTCATTAGCAGGGGTGAGAAAAAGCTGTCCTCTGTGTTCCTGGATAGGCAGACTTTATTCCAGCAGGAGTTTCTCTCTGGAATTCAATTCTCTGAAATTCTTAGTGCTCCCAAAGTCAGACTTGTCTTTAATGGAAATGGGATAAGGGGAATCTGAAAATGTCAAGTGCAGTTTTATTTTTCAAGGAGACCATGGGTTTACAAATTGGGAAGAAAAAAAAATCCTTTAAGCAGAATTAAAGTGCAAATGTAAAAGTCCAACACATTGCAATTTGACAATGTGCACTAACTGATAATGCCACCCACTTGACTCATTTACCAATTTAAGGTTATTTTGTAATCACCCTGTGAGCTTCCCAGCATAATAGAAGTCTGTAAGAATGTGCATGTGTGTTTTGCTCTAAAACAGCAAATAACTTCCCATAGTAGTTAGGAAAATAAAGCCAGAGACTCCTTTCCTTATCTTTATATAGCAACGATATCATGTAGTGGTGTTTGTTTTTTTTTTTTAACCCAGCAAGGTTAAATCTTTTTTTTTATCCCTGGGTGGGTAAAATGCAAAATAAATTTCATATTCATGTTAAGTAATGTTCAAAATCATATAATTAATGTTAAAGAAAATGATTGCAAATACAGGTAGAGATGAAATTGCTGAAAGTATTTAAATTCTAATACAGCAAGTTTAGCATGTAAGTAGAAAATCTCAATATTTTATAATGAATGTATTAAAAAGATACAACCAGATTTACTAATACATTCCTAAAATCAAAGTAAATAAACACTGAAACCATTTTAAAGTAATTTTATCTTTTTCTACCACTACAAAATATGTTGCTAATGAGTTCTAAATGTAAAATCTTCTCTTTTAAAATCCTTATATTTTATAATTTTGAAAATACCTAACACATGGGACATGCTCTTTGTGTGATAAATAGAAAAAGTGATTTTTATTGGAACCTTTGTACTTACAATAAATATTGTGATAAGCACTAAATTCAAATAGTCATGTCAGATAACTTTTTGACCTTTGTAAGAGTAATCTAATAAAGCACAGCATTTAAAAAAATGATAGTAAAGACTTTTGTTAGAAAAATAATTACGAAGTTCTTACTCATCATTGTGCTATGCTTAGCTCTTCACAAAGAGAGTTATACAAATTCTAGAGTTCTAGGAACTTAAAAGAAATGAGTCCTTATGTTAGTTTGGTATGTATTTTAACATCACTGATTTTTTAAAAGAGCTTCGTAGAACCTATAACTTGTGGTTTGTATAAGGTTAATCAGAGGTGGCCTTTCTGGTTCTGTCTGAACAATTCTGAAAGTAAAAAATTCTTTACAACATGAGAGAAATTGCTCCATTGATGAGCAGCTGTAACCGGAATCCTTTCTCTGTCTTCTAACCAATGAATAAAACTTTATTTTCTAAAGCAATCATTCCTGATATATCATGTCTTGTCATCTTTATATAATTAACGTTACGTCTAATTCATTCTACTGTCTTTCCCATTCCCATTCTTTCTCCTTTTCCCCTTATTACCCACTGTCCAATCCAATGAACCTCTAGTTCTCCCTCTCCCCTGCCTATTGTGAATCAGCATCTGTATATCAGACAGAGCATTTGAGAACATTTGGCTTTTGTTTTGGGGGGATTGTTTTTTTTCACACTTAGTATAATAGTCTGAAGTTCCATCTATTTATCAGCAAATTCCATAATTTCATTCTTCTTTATGGCTGAGTAATATTCCATTATGTTTATGTACCATCTTGTCTTCATCCATTCGTCTATTGAAGAGCACCTAGGTTGTTTCCATAACTTGGCTATTATGCATTGAGCTGCTATAAACATTGATGTGGTTGTGTCACTATAGTATGGTGATTTTAAGTCCTTTGACTATGTGCCAAGGAATGGGATAACTGGCTCAAATGGTGGTTCTATTCCAAGTTTTCTGAGGAATCTCCATACTACTTTCCAGAGTGGTTGCAACAATTTGCAGACTCACCAGCAATGTATGGTTGTACCTTTTCCCCTACATCCTTGCCAGCATTTATTATTACTTGTATTCTTGATAATTACCATTCTGACTAGTGTTAGATGAAATCTCAATGTGATTTTAATTTGCATTTCTCTAATTGCTAGTGATGTGAACATTTTTTTCATATATATGTTGACCGTTCGTATTTCTTCTTCTGTGAAGTGTCTCTCAGTTCCTTTGCCTATTAATTGATTGGGTTATTTGTTTCTTTGGTATTGTTTGTTGAGGTCGTTATATATCCTGGAGATTAATGCTCTGAGTTGTGGGTGACAAAGATTTCTCCCATTCTGTAGGTTCTCTGTTCACGTTCTTGATTGTTTCTTTCTGTGAGAAGAAACTTTTTAGTTTGATACCATCCCATTTATTGATTCTGGATTTTACTTCTTATGCTTTAGGAGTCTTATTGAGGAATTCAGTTCTTGAACCAACATGGTGGAGATTTGGGCCTACTTTTCTTTCTAGTAGGTATGGGGTGTCTGGTCTAATGCCTAGGTCCTTGATCCACTTAAGTTGAGTTTTGTTCCGAGTGAGTATAGAGATCTACATTCTCTACATTACATCTTATATTCGGATAGTTAATAATTCCTGAGTCCTACATGCCTTATTAGAGTCCATGAGTTCAGCTAATCCTTTGATGCTTTTTTCATATATTACCTATAGCACTTCCAGAAATCTCTTTATTCTTTTTGCTTTGCTCTTTATTTTCTCTGTCTCTCCTTCCCTCACCTTCTCCTTTTCTCTTGTCCTTTCCTTCCCCTCTCTTCCTCCAACTCCTTATTTAGACTCACACATTACTTTTTTGTCCTAGACTTCATTAGACTATAAGATTAGTTAGCCCTTTTCCTTCCCATCTTGGCCTTAAATACTATTTTGGGGTTTTTCCTCACAGTCTTCCAGACATGTCACAGTCTCAGGATATAGCCCCACCCCGGTGGCACAACAACCTGGGTAAAGGACTCTAAACCATATCAGAGCTGAAACATTGTAGCTTTCTCTGAAAGATCTTTGTATCATTATTTCATGAGTTCCACATCACAGAGCTCCATGGTGTCCTTGTTTCTAGGCCTGCCTGAACACAGTAGATTCCTAGGTATGCTAAGCTTTCAGAACTTTGGCAAATGATGGCTTATTCTGGCACATTACACAGGCCTTCATGCTTAGAGGGTGAGTGTACCTCTCCTGATTCTTACTGAGACTCTTCCTAGACTCACACTCTTACTTCCCATAAAAAATTTCCAGTTTAAAAACTTCAGTTTCACGGTTTTGCAGGATTTATATATCAGACCACCATTGCTTGGTGGCAGGAGTTCCAGATCAATGCAGATTTTAATGTGCACAGAATGTTCCAACAAATGGAATCAGTTGTTTTGTGGACAGATTCAACAGATTCATCAGGGGTGGGTACAATTATATATAATAAATTCTCTCTCTCTCTCTCTGTCTATATATATATATATATATGACAGGAGCCCATTTGAGCCAACTTCTTGAGTATACACTGCTTCTCCTTTATCTAAATAGGCCAGAAAATTGCTAGAATTATAAAATATCTGTCATAGCAGTCTATTTCTGTGGCTCTTCTCAGTATGGGAAGAACATCAATACTATACTCAGAATGTAAGAGAGGGCAGAGATTTTGGCCCATGTAGGAATAATAGCAGAATGACTAAAATCTATATTTTTGTTTTATGAAGTCTTCAAATGTATCTTACCTGATAAAGTCCTGTGAGTCCCTGGAATTCCTAGCATTTCTGAGATGGTGACCTAGCTCCTTGCAGGATGATGAGAAGCTCATACCTTTGGAGATTTATGTTGATGCCTCACAACTTGTATTCATTGGATGAATGGTTTACCCATTGGAGAAACCTAATTGTCCTTGGCTTCTAACTCTAACCCAAATGGGATATATATAGATATATATAGAGAGATACATAGATATATTTTTTTTTATATATATATATATATATATATATATATATATATATATATATATATCTCCTAGCTCTCAGATTAAGGTCATTGTAAATAGCATAAAAGTAGGATTTGATTATTTGGCCATGGTATTGGATCCAGATTTCCATCTGACCCAGAAGTATACTCATATAGAATAGAGGACCACTGCTAGTGGATAATATCAAGTGGAGCTAATGATTATATTATTGGGGCTCATTCCATCCAACTGCATATGGTAGAGCAAGTTTAGTCAAAGGCCACTTACTGTCTATAGTGCATAACTTCTCTGGGCAGGAAGTTTACTAATTCTAATCTTACTTCCTTCTTGATCAACCTCTTACTTAAAATTTCAAGCAGTATATGACACTGGGTTTTAGAATGAATGTGTGGATTCTAAAACACTAGTTCTATTTTGTATAATTCACTGTTAGTCCAGGTATTCCGATATCATGTATTTTTCCACTATTATATTCATCTTAAGTAAAAATTTTGTACTTATCTTTTAAAAAGCAGGCAGTTTGAATTTGGAATTCAGTCACCTAGAAGATATCCTTTTCATATCTTCCTTCTGTTACATTGTTTAACCAGAGGTCATTTCCATTTCACACTTACCTTTTTTCTCTTACCAATGAATGTTGTTTTTATTCATGCCTAAGACATATGAAATAGACATTGATTAGTACTTTGTATTACTTATCAAGGAAATTTCAGTGATTTTCCTTGTCATTCAGTAGGTAAACATTAGGTTCCTATGCCTTGTCACTCTTCTAGCCAAAGTGAAATTTGATACATGGTGTCAAAACCAGTTCTGCAGAGCCCTGCTTCCAGGTGGTCAAAGAGGGAAGGAAAATTATACAACAAAAGTAGATTGCTTTAATTTTCCCAAAGTATATATTTATCTAGTGCCAATACTGCCCCCCTCCAAAAAAAATCCAATCTTTTCATTGTGGCATCTTACAGAAAGACACTCCTATCAAGGGAAACATTACTGAAATATTTTTTTACTTTCCAGCTGGGTAAAATGAGGAGAAAATTTGATGATATAAATGAGAACCCCCAATAAGCACAATTCTATGTAGAAAAGAGTATAGTTCTTGGTTATGGGATTTGGGGGTCACTACTATGCTAAACATTTACTAAATTTGATCATTTTTTCCCATATGGACCTAGGCAGAATAGTTCATAAAATGACAATAAAGTATTTCTTCAAGATATTTTACTTACAATATATTCAAGATGACAAGGCTTGCACAGTAGAAATCTCAGTGACAATTACTAGCATACAGATGATTCCTCATGAAAAGGTAATATGCCTTAAGTATACTAAAAGTACTTTTAAAACTGAAAGCACCTCATGGGAAAACTTTGAAGAGTGAATTCAGAAAATTCTATTTAGGCTATATTTTGCTGCTTTTCTTTTTCTATTCCTTTTTATTGATAGGGATAATGATATAATTGTTGAATTAGTCCAATAGCCTCATATATGTGCTGTAACACCTTCCTCTTACTCTCTAAACTCCAAATCTGCTCTATTCTATATTGTTACAAAATTAATTTTCCTACCTCCTGTTATAATCATTTTGATAAAAATGGGGATTTAATGATATTTTATATTATATTTTTATAATTTCACTTATAATGGCTGTGTTTTAGTATTTTTTTTGAGAGGGACAGTATTTTTTCAAGTCTGAATATTTTCAAGGCAGAAATTATATATATATATAATATATATATATATATATATATATATATATTATATATGTATATGTATATACACATACATATATATCTGACACCTCACATAGTACCTGAGATGTAGCTGGTGCTTAATAAATTTTTTGGATTACAGTTTGGATAGTCTTTCTCCATGAAATTCTCTTAACTAGATTTTTTATTGATTCATATTTCCTGTTCTTCTCTTTTCAGATTCTGTTTAAATAATATTTGAATATCTGGGTATTGTCATTAGATTATAGATTATTGTTTCCCTGGATCATGTTTAAGGATTTAGATACTGTTATTTATTTCTCAGCAGAAAGCAGAATCATTGTATGAGGGCATTACAACATACGCTTTAGGCAATTTTCTTAAGCAATTTGGATATTTTCAATTTTGTTTTGATCTATAAAAATTTCTAGTAAAAAATATAATTGTGCACAACTACCAGAATAGGTAGTTAACCATCTTAATTATTCCTACCATCATTAGTATCTTTTGTATTACTAAATAAATGACAAACAGGAGCTTTGTCAGTATTGTCAGATTCAGGTTATAAACATAACTTGTTGTGCTGGGCTTGCTGGAGCATGCCTGTAATCCCAGCTACATGGGAAGCTGAAGAAGGATAATCACAAGTTCGAAGCCAGCCTGGGCAATTTAGCAAGACCCAATTTCATAGTAAAAGATAAAGGCCGGGGAGTGGTGCTTTGGATTAGCTCAGTGGTAGTGCATGTACTTATCAAGTAGGCAGCCCTGAGTTCAATTCCCATTACTGAAAAAAAAAAAAAAAAAAAAGACAGGTTGTAATGAATACTTAGGAAAGGGAGTGATATTTCTTTCTACCTGATTGCCATTGGAACTTTACTTATATTCTGTTGAGCCTAGCCATATGGGCCAGTTCTGTTTTCATGGATTTATTAAGTTCTAAACTTAATTAAGGTAAACACTAAGGTAAATACCTTGACAAATCATATTCAGAGAAAGGTGGGTTTAGGAAACACATAGTTAAAATAATGGAAGACAGATGCATAGTTTATGGCCTATTATACTAATAAATGTGTTTGGGAAAGATATTGTGAATAGCTCAACCTGATTTTTAAATGTCTATATGATATAGATTTAAATACTAATACGGAGTCCTCCCATATTTCTAATTTTGAGTCTCTGGGCATAATGGTTGCAAATGTTATATTCTATCAACTACTTCCTCTATACAATCAGGAATATATGATACCTTTGAGAAAAAAAAATGACACTTTTGTTTAAAACATTAACTTAATTATAGTAAAATACTATTCTACCAAGACAGTGGAAATTTAATTTTCTACTAGGGAGAGGGCTTCTTACAACTTCCCTAGGATTACATCTACATTTAGGCAAAAGCAGAATAGGTTGGGGAGTGGTAGGAGGCTCTTTAGTCCTTTCTCGTGTATTTCTGCCTGAAAAAAAAAAAAATTGTGATACATATATCTTTAAAAATTTATTCCAGCTATCACTAATTGATCACATTTGGGAGCTGCTCATGATCTTCTCCTGTAAGGTGATTACTTTCTACTTTTACTTTTCTAGGAATGCCATATTCTCACCTGAGCACATAATCAGTTTTCATTTAACATTAGCATACATCAAACTACCTATATTTTTCCATGAATAAACCAGAGATTTACATAGAGAATGATCATTGGTAGTAGTAACAGAAATAGTAGTAGTGGAATGAACACTAATGAAAAATTAGTTAACATTGCTGACTATCATTCACGTAGTGTTTTGTGTACATTGTCCCTGCTGAAGTGTCAGGCTTTCTATCACCTCTACAGTGAGGTGTGAAAAAGTGGTGCCAGCATAATTTCCTAAACTTGAGTGATTACCCTATTTTGTCAGACTCATGCCTATTTTCTCCTCATGTTTTAGAGTAGACACATGTGTTAATAAGCTTTTCATCAACTTGTCCCAGTTGCTTGGAGCCCATGGCAATATAGTACATCATGGTGGGAGCAAATGGTACAGAAGGCCTGTTCACCTGATGGCAGCCAGGAAGTAAAAAGAGAAAGGTTTGGGCCATGATCTGAATATCTCCTAGGGCACAATTCCAATGACCTCGGTCCACTTCCTACCACCTCCCAGTAGCACCACAGTCTAGAAGGCAAATCTTTAACATGTTGGTTTTGGGGGGAAATTTATGATTCAACCCATAATAATACAGTATTTTAATAAGCATTCATGACTCCTTCAAGACTAGGTCTCTTTTCTATGTGCTCTAGCTGTGTCTTGTCCTAACTACTGTCACACAAATGTCATACCACATTAAAACTCAACCAGACATTAAAGTCTTTTGAAGGGACACACTCTTTGTTGCTCATTTTTTTAAACTAATTACTTGACATGGAGTCTGAGATAAAAGATTAAATAAGAGCATACACATATTTTTTTTCTGCATCCAAGGACAGATTCACATTTTTCTAGTAAGTACAGATTAACTTTTTAGTAAAATGGTATGACATATTTAGTTATCATCACTATTTCATGGTATTAATGAATGAGTCCCATGTAGAGACCCTATGACCAACTGCAGGACTGAGTTAAGTGATCTGGTCCTACATGAAAAATAGACCCTTGATGTATGAGTGTGCCTTTTCCCCTACATCCTTGACAACACTTATTATTGTTTGTATTCTTGATAACTGTCATTCTGACTGGAATGAGATGAAACCTTAGAGTAGTTTTGATTTGCATTTCTCTAATTGCTAGAAATGATGAACATTTTTTTTCATATATTTGTTGATTTATTGTATATCATCTTTTGAGAAGTGTCTGTTCAGTTACCTGGCCCATGTATTGATTGGGTCATTTTTTTTGGTGTTAAGATTTTTGAGTTCTCTATATATTCTAGATATTAGTGCTCTATCTGATGTGCATGTGGTAAAAATTTGCTCCCCAAATGTAGGCTCTCTATTCACCTCACTGATTGTTTCTTTTGCTGAGAAGAAGCTTTTTAGTTTGAATCTATCCCATTTGGTGATTCTTGATTTTAGTTTTTTCACTATATGAAATCATGGCATTTGCAGGTAAATGGATGGAGTTGAAGAATATAATGCTAAGTGAATTTAGCCAATCCCAAAAAACCAAATGCCGAATTTTTCTCTGATTTAAGGATGCTGATTCATAAAGCAGTTGGGGGTGAGGGGCATGGAGTATTAGATGAAGATAGGACAATGGGGACGGAGTGGTGAGAGGGGGTACGGGGGTAGGAAAGATGGTGGAATGAGATGGACATCGTAACCCTAAGTACATGTATGAAGACATGAATAGTGTGACTCTACTTTGTGTACAGAGATATGAAAAATTGTGTTCTATGTGTGTAGTATGAATTGTAATGCATTCTGCTGTCATATATAACAAATTAAAATTAAAAAGAAAGAAATGAAGAAAATAGACCCTCAATGTAAAGGGACGGATACATATATTACTGAAAAGAGGATATGGAAGCTTAGCAGCTATGCAAGTGATAGCACAATTGCCTGCCCAAATAGCATTAGAGAGCATGTGGGACCACTCTATGACATCAGGCGTCTGGCAGTGTGAGGAAGAGAGCAATAACAACATGGGCCCCTAAACAAGCATAGACCCAGTGCACAAAGTTTAAACACTGTTTTTAAGAGAAATGCCCATCTCTTCCCTCAGGAAATTAAGATTCAGAAACCCATGTCTGATAGCTCTATTCTGACCCTCACAGCCACACCCTTGGCACCTGATGATGTTTGTGGATTTTTTTAATCCACATTCCTAGTGATCCTAGGAATGGGGAAGTAGTCATTGGGAGAGTACTCGCCTAGTATATGGGATCTCCTGGCTTTGATACCCAGTGCAACAAATATTCAAATGAATAAAGGGAGTTGGGCAATGGTGTCCAAACATCTTTGCAGTTGAGCCACTTTTCAGATAGCACTTGAGATATGTTCGGTAAACTCAAACCTACAAATGAAACTGACTACACAAAAAGCCACTCACAGCGTATACATCTGTCTTTGCCTTTCCTTTTTTTCCTTCTCTCTTCTTCTGCCAACACAGGTCCATGATAGCATCATGCATTAAAAGATGTCACAGGCTTCAAAATTTCCTTTGAAATTTTCCTCTACCTCCTTGTCTTGCCTAAATCTTGGCTTTCTCCAAAAGACACTAATTTTCTTATGATCTTTTTCTAGGGCTGTTACACATTTTCTCACAGATCAGGAGGATGAATCAAATGCAAAGGATATTCCAGATAATTTATGTACTTTTAAAAAATTAAACAAAGACACACAGAAATCTGCTTTGATATTTTCTCAGTTTGCTTGGGCTGCTATAATAAAATGCCATGGGCTGAGTGGCTTAAATAATACTCATTTATTTCTCATAGTCCTGGAAGCTGGAAAGTCCATGAGCCAAGTTTTGGGCAGATTCAGTTTGTGGTAAGGTCTCTTTGCTGGCATGCAGATGGTCACCTCTCCATATCCTTACATGACAAGCAGAGGATACTCTGAGTTTCTTTGTCTTATAAGGGTGCTAGTCCCATCATGAGAACTCCACCCTCATGGAATTACCTAAAGGTAATTACCTTCCAATGGCCCAACTAATAACACCATCTCGTTAGGAATTAAGACTTCAAAGTATGAGTTTTAGAGGGCACAAACATTTAGTCCATGTCATATTAATGCTTCTCTTGCTAGGTCTTCTGCTTGCTGTCACCCACCTACTTTCTGGAGTCTACAAAGTATAGGTTATCAATTAATTGGATTCTTTCTTTCTTTGTTTCTTAAACATTTTCATCATCTCAGGTGATTCAGAGTTTCTGATTGGTGAACTGACATAAGTGCGGTTATCAAAGTTATCCTTCTAAATTTCAAAGATTTAACATTTTCCTGCTGGTTCACACTCTCTAAGAAACAATCTCTAATAATTAACAATGTCCATATATATTATATTATTCAATAACCTAGAAGCGAAACAATTACTGATAATTTAAAATTCAATGTCCCATTATGATATGATCTTTCTTTAAAGAGCTTAATGTTAATACCTGTGTGGTGTTAGTGTCTTAAAACTGAAAGGATTAAAATAGTAAAAAAAAAACTTCCAAAAACCAAATATAGATTTCATCTTCTGTTAACTCAACGTAACTAGATATTTCCTTTCCTGATTCAAAAATTTAGGTTTTCTACATAACATGGCTAATGGAAAGATAGATGAGCATTTCTGGGCTTTTAATAATCATTTCTTCCAAAGTAAGTAATTAAATACTCTGTTAGAAAAAAAAAATACTCTGTTAGTCAAGTTTTCATTACTATAGCAAGAAACCTGAAAGAGGCTACTTCATAAGGAAAACAGGTTTGATTTGATGTATTTTTATAGAAATACAAGATCTAGATTTTGCTGCAAATGATAGGATTTCAATCTTCTTTATGTCTGAATAATACTTCATATATATCAGTTTTTCTTTATGGCGATGGTCATCTTGCTGACAGAGTCTAGGGGTTGCAGAGTGTCACATGGCAAGAGACAGGAGTGCACACATTCATGTGTACCTGTCTGATCTTTCTCATTCTCTTATAAGCCACTGTTGTTGAATATTGGGGTTTCCACTTTAATGACTATCCAATCCTAATTACTACCCCAAGGCCCAGGTTTAAACACATAGTTAGATTAAATTTCCACTCTCCTAAATCCTCGCAGTGGGCATTAAACTTCAACATGTAAACCTTGGGGAACATAAACACCATATTCAAACAATAGCCCATGTGCATATGCCCATGTTATTATTTAACACACATTAATAGAAGTGTGAAAATACATTTGCTGCCCAAAATGCCTTTTTAGTCATTTCCATTAATTTTTATAATTGATTTAACATAGTTTCTATAATCAAGCAACTGTCCTAATATTGGGGATCTAAGAATAAATTACTGAAGTTTTGAGTAGGGATATGAAATTTAGAAGGATTTAGGATATTTCTCACCTTTAGATTCATAATTTAGGTAGGAGATATTCAATGATCTAACAGGATTCTAATTATATGTGTAAATAAACATAAAATAAAAAAAACATAAAATCAGTTCTATGATAATACTTATTTTCTTATTGGGTGTTTTTACTCATTTCAAATGGGTTATTTATTGTGATGTGCACAGATTTCTAAATTATTATCTTACTTGGCTATATATAGTCTCTCCCTCTCTCCTTCTGATCTCCCTCCCTCCCTGTCCCTGTTTCCCATATGTCTCTCCCTCCCCTTTTCTCTCCCTTTCCCCTTTCATACTAGCTATCTATTTATAGACATAAAATTCTGATATACATTTTTCTCCTTATTTTTTAATTTACTTGGTAGCATAGTCTTACATTCTTCATGTTCTTCCTATTCCTTCTACTTAACCTCTTCCTTCTCCTTCTTAGATTTTTAGGAGTACAAGGTTTAATATAAGACCCCAGATATTGGAATAACTATTCAAGGATAAATATTTTATTGAGCCACATATATGAACATAGAGTCTAAAATAGAGGTACAGGGGGGAAACCAAAGCATTAAGCACTGAAGATTTGACTTAAGGTCAACAAAATAGTGTGACTTATTTGGCATATTATTGTTATAAATTATACAATAGTGATTACCAACTATTGTATTAAATAGCACTGGCCTTAAATTAATCTAAAAACCTTATATAATTAATATTTTATTTATATTAGATTTAATGATAAACACCCATGCATAGTCCTGACTGTTTTTTCTTTTTTTTTGGTAGAGTGGTTTAAACCCTGGGTCGCTTAAAAATTTAGTCACATTCCCATCCAGTTTTTATATTTTACTTAAAGACAGAGTCCCACTGAGTTGTTAAGTGCATCACTAATCTGCTGAGGCTGGCTTTGACCTCAAAATCCTCCTGCCTCTACCTCCAGAGTTGCTGGGATTACAGGCTTGTGCCACCTCCCCAGGACCCTGGCTATCTTTTGAGCTTATATTATACATGGGAAAAAAGTCATTAACTATGTTACCAAGTAAATAAAGAATTACATTTAGAGTAAATGTTATGAAGAAATAGTATATGATACAGTAAGAATAACAGATGCTTGGAAAAACCCTTTGGGGAAGCCAACAAAGGAGAAACTGATAATGAAAAGGAGTTGACAGTAACTAACATGGCTGTGGAGGGGAGTGGGGATTTGGAGGGAGAGCATGTACTAAGGCCCAGTGGCTGGAGGACTCATCCCTGAAAACCCACTGAGCACTCTGAGAGGTTCCAGGCCTTTGTGATGGCGGTGCGGTTGGAGAGTGTTCTGGCCCTTCTGTGTTGTAAAAGTAAAGGAAGCCTCAGGGGTATTGACGTCATGACAACATTTAAGCAGAAAGGCATTTGTAAATAATATTCAGTAGCACTTTAGTTTGGCTAGGTTTGCAGTGTTTAAAGAGAAATGGCAGGGGGCATGTTTGGGCTTTTTACAGAGTTTTGCAAGGTGTGACATGCTCAGAGCCCAGTGTGGAAAGGTGAGTGCTGTCAGCAGCAGATCAGGAGAGCTGAGATTACTAAGGACTTGAAGGAAATACAGTATGGGGAAGGAAAGGGAAATGCATTGGAATTAGGGTCATAGCACTTGGTCAATAATTAAGTAGAAAAAGGACTTTAAAATATCTGGAATTCAAGGCCTTACAGACAGAATGTTTAATCGTGTTCTTATCAGGCATGAAAAACACAAGTTGAGGACATATTTAAGAAATGTATTATATCTGAGGTCCTTTGAGAAAGTTCACATGAAAGTCTTTGCTATAATAAAAAAAAGTAGACATATCAGGGTACAAGGAGAGTTTAAGAAAATATTGCAGAAAATGGGTTAATATGGAGACTGTCAATAATGAGCTTTATACTATAACCAAGAAGCTTGATATATAATTTACTTCTACTTATTTATAATATTATTGCCTACTTTTGTATTTTTAAATTTTTATGCATACTTATGTATCATAACACAATTTTATCACGGTTAATAGAAATTAAGGAGAAGGAGAAATGACAACCAAGTATGCTAATATATTTAGTAAAAGAAATATATATGTTGTATGTTGTTTTATCTCCTAAATATTCATTTAAAATTTTCTAAACAGTCACATGGAATTATTAGAGAAACTAAAGTATCCTTAATCCTCTTAAAAGGAGTATGCTGAATGGTGCTACTGCTGCTATTTCTCAGTCATTAAAGTATTCTTTTAATATTTTGAAATGATTTTCAGTAGCAGAAATTAAAACTAAAAAACTTTTAAAAAGCAGATTATTCCCAATAACCTAAATCTTTCATTCCAATACAATTCTATTTATTTGAGAGTTTGATTTTCTTACCTAGTTCTTCTTAACTTCCTAAAATAATGTGAATTATTCCCATCTGTTAAATAAAACTTTAATTTTTTATTTTACTTTATTTTTTGTAGCTGCTATGCTACTACCTATTTACCAAGTAGTTCTCTGTCCTGCATTGTGGCCGTGGGATAATTGATTATAGAAAATATTTTCTTTTTCTTACTTTGAATTAATAAATAGCTTGCAAAAATTTTGTTATTTGATACAGAAGTAAGAAAACATATGGATTAATATTTACCTTTTCTTCTCACCTGGAACTTTTATGTTACTAGTTTTTTAAATTAGAAATTATTATTTTCTAATTAAGCAAGTAAGAAATTGGAAGTATTTTTAGGAAAGCATATTATTTTTAAAAGATGATATTTAAAATTGGAAAAATAATGAAATCAATAAAAAATTCCCCCAAACAATATAGGCAACTCATACTAAAAAGGCAGAAGTACTCTTCTGTGTAATCTTAAAATACACTAAATTTGTATTTTTGACATAATTTTTACAGAACCAAATTTAGCCTTGTGTATTTTTATTTAAAATTTTTATGCATTTATTTTAGTAAATTATATAGAATTCCAAATGAAAATTCTTGTGGCAGAATTTTTTATATGTCTTTTTATATACATTGTCTTTATCTATTATTAATCTCTCAATCCAAAACACATAAATAAACAAAATCAATAATTAAATTTGTTGGGAAGCTTATACTGAACAATAGACAAATAAAGTTAGATACCTCCTAGCATATTTAGGTCAGGCATTATAAAAATAAAGTTATATACAAATAAAGTTATATACAAATAAAGTTATATACCTCCTAGCATATTTAGGTCAGGCATTATATAAAACTAAGAAATTTTTGAAAAAATGAATTTGCCATACAATTTTAAAAGCAGGAGAAGGTTTCTCATGAAAAATAATAATGACAATAGAATAATTTAATGACAATATAAAGAATAATTAAAACTGGAGGATTAATCTTTTTCTTCACATATCTTGGCTGATGCTAACACAATTGCAGAAACCATGTATTTAAAGCTACATTTTATAAAACCTCACTGGCAAAAATCAATAGAAAGCTTTAGTGGGTAGAATGTGTGTAATAGTAACAAGTAGAAAGGTTAGTGTAGAAGTTAATGGTTCTATCAGGAATAAAACAGAGTTAAAATGTGAAGGAAAGGTCTACCACAAGTGGTTCATTAACCTTTTAGAACCCCAGCGTATCCTTGCTGTAAAGATTACAACAAATCTGAGTCAGACTCTACTCCCATTTGCTAATACTCCACCTCAGCACAGCACTGCTTAAATTTCTCATGATAGAATTATTTTCATTACAATTGCATGTTACTGCTAAAAACTAAAACAGTAGAGTTAGATTCGGAGGACTTCAGTAAGCACACACCATGGAGTATTTTGGAGTATTTTTGTTATTGTTTTTTGCTTTTTTTTCCTTCCAGGTCTTCGTTTCGCTTTGAACTCAGCTTCAGACTGACCAAAAGTAGTAGTATATGATGTAAGGTCCAATAAAGAATTACATTGTGGTCGCAGTCCCATTTTAAATAGGTAACTGTACTTATCTCAGAATTCTGTTAATTTTCAGCTTATTTCTATTATTCATTGACCGTTGAGAAGGGTCAGAAAATTTTCAAGATTCATTTTTTCATCATTTAGGGAAATAAAATAATTTATCTTTTTTATCCAAAAATATATTCTGTGGCCTCTGAATCACCTGGAATTCACCTGGGTAAAGTGGTTTGGTAAAGGATGATCATTTGACTTGCACTGTGATGATGTAAAGGTAGAATTATGGTAACAAAAGTCACAGTGTGAAACACAGAGCCATAGCAATGATTTAGTGTCTTCAGGTGGAAGGCAGTCACAGTGTTGTCCCTCCATTTTTCCCTACTCCCCTTTGACTTTTTTAATTTTAAAAGAAAAAAAAAATGACAGAAAACCCCATCCCTATATTTCCTCCTCACAGTATCCTTCCTGCATCTTTCCCATTCCCTGACCCCTCTCTCAAATCTTTCTTGCTTTCCTCCCAGTAAATTTTAAGTTTAGAAGTTTAAATGAGCAGCTGCCACAGCAGGCAGGACAAATATTCTGGCAACAGGGGGGACTCCTGTACAGGATGGCTGGCTCCCCTTTGGAGACAGAATCAACCTCTGTGGCAAATCAGAGTCCATCAGCTTGGAGCCTGAAATCCCAGACCTTACATTCCTTCCAAATTTTCCAGTTGGTAATCTATCCTGCTGAGCTGATTCCTTTCAAATTTCCATATAATCCAAAAATGAAGTTATTTTTATTTCTTCCTTTATTTTTTTCAAAGAGGGGCAAATTCAGTTCATAATTAGGGGAGGAGTAGTTTTTGGATTCGATCCTCTGCACAAAATCTGTTATAAATATGTCCTGCCAAAATTCTGAACTGTAATGTGCCAGTTTTGTAATAGGTTTAGTGCTCTGGTCTTTTTCTCTAAGTCCAAATTCCCTGTCATTTTAAAACATTTTGTCCTTGAAAACCCTTTTTATTTTTCCTCACAATTTTCTTTTTTTAAAAGATGATGTGGTGTGCATGTTTTAAGCCATCCCATCTGTGACAGCTGAAGACAAAAACGTCAGCCTGAGATTTGGCACAACTTGGGCCTGCGTCCTGTAATCTCATTTGTGGCTGTCCTAGAACTGTTCTTATTACCCGGAATCCTTATCTTGTAGCCACAGCCCAGGGCAGCATTATGGCTCTTTTGAGTATAATCAATGCACTGGTTAAAATGCTATCCAGATCTTTGTTAGAGCAGACACCATCTTTGGAATTGACTCTGATGTTGAAAATTGCTGAACCCCTTAATCTGCTTCATTTCTCTTGCTTGAATGATGGTCTGAACAGTGCAACTTTAGAGGACAATGACTCTGGCTCTTTGAAATGTTGATTTTCATCATCAGTGGCACAATGTGATGAGCACATAAACTCTTTATATAGTTGGTCAACGATAGTAAGGCTTTCTACAAAGAAGACCACATTTACCAGTTACTGGGCATCTCACTTACCAGAAATCTTTGTGATAAACACAGACCAAACTTCATGAAGCCTAGAGTTAAATGAGAACTTTGACTTAGTTGAAATAAATTCAGTATATACATATATAACAGAAATTATATATTTCTGTCTCTTTCACATAATTTAAAAGCAAACCGTCATAGAATTGAGTCTTTGGCATCATATTTTTTTAAGTCAAGATTGCATTTTTCTTTTTGGTGTGAAACTGAAGTCTTTTTGTTTGTTTGTTTAAGAGATTAAGTTTTTCTATTGTTATACTGCTTGTTTAATAATGCAGAAATCATTTATAATCAATTAATACCTATTTATCATAATGGTTAGATCATAGGATTCACCACTCCAGACAGTGACTGAATTTGATCTGTGTGGATAAATAATTTTGTGAATAATGGTAATTTGGGAATGTGTTTTTCACTCGGAAAGAGTGAATACATACTAGATAACTAAATCTAGCATTTTCCTATTAGGATTGAGATTATTTATGTCCATAGAATATAAAATCCAAGTTATCTCATTATTTAGAATTGAATCTAATTAATAATTTTAGTATCTAAAACTAAACAACTGACAGAATTTTTAAAGTTTGGAAATAGAAGCATTATATTTGTAATTTTAGAATAGTTCAACTTAGAAACAAATGCTTAAGTGTGTGGAAGCTATGGTATCAACAGGCAAATCGTTTTCTTTGCATTTTTTCTATCTTGAAGCCAATTTTCATCAGTTTTCAGTATTTGTAAAATCTATATATGGTGATGCCCTTAGTTGGATAGATTTCTTACTATAGGGGGAAGAATAGGAATACTTATCATACCTTATTAAGTGACTGGTCTCGTTCAGAATTTTAGGATTTTGCCTCCTATACTAACCTGAAGCTCCCCACTTAAAGCCTTAGTATCCACTGCATAGAATGAAAAGGAAAGAGCTCATATGACAATCGAGGGCCTCACAGCCTGAAGGCACCACATGATCCATGAGATCATAGTTTGTTTAAATTAACAATAAGGACAAATCAGTTAATTAGACTCAGTGGTGAAGAAAGGGATTATAAAAGTCTAAAATAGAATTTCCATGTGCTGAAAGCAAGAACTGCTGAAAAAGCATGATTTCTTTCCAGTTAATTTGATTGGATGGCAAATAAGCAATTTTACACCCAAATGAAACAGAAAATATAACTCTAAAAAACTGGATCACAAAAATATGCTGTTGAAAAGTTTTGAAAGGTACATATCCTTTGTTAAATTTATTTGGAATTCCCCCTTTTCTGATGTTGCTTTATTTTTTATGTCTTACAAGTATGTGGGTAATATGCAGTTGATCTCTAATGCCAGCACGCTTAGTCATTTCTCTTCATATTCAGTGTAAGCCACAATCCAAGCATGAATCTGTTCATCATTCTTCATTTGCTTCTCAGATCTGCATGCAGTCCTTACCCTGCTGTATCTTAGTTCTGTGATGTTGGTGCTTGATCCTTCTAAGTTTCAGTTTCCTAATTTATAAAATAAGGATAATGCTACATTTTTCAATGTTTTCCTGAGATTCAATTTTATGCTTTTTTCCTCTCCCCCAAAATCTATTCTATCTCCTACTCACCATTCCCTACTCTGTTATGAATATCTATCAATTCATCCATCTTTCGATCTATTTATTTCTCTATCAATCATCCTACGCATCTACCTGTTTTCCAGATGTTACCACGTGTAATTAGAAATATAATGCCTGTAACTAAAATACAGTACAAAATACAAAACAATATAATACAACATAAGGAATGAAACAAAGGGCAAAAAAGATATTAAAATGTAAAGATAGTCAATAAAGGGTCAGTCAACTGTATACACACACACACAAACAAACACATGAACATACCCTATTAGTTGGTATACTTTCCAATTGCTTTTGTTTATTTAAGGCAGTTTTGAATATGGTCATACCCATTTTCATATTATCATGAGATGCCCTGGGTTTGTTTTAACCATCAAATAGAATTGATAGAGTTGGCAGCATGGTTATAATGAATGCCATTTTGTAAGAGAGCTATAACAGTGTCAAATATGCAAAACAGTGTATTGCATTTTACAAAATGTACATTGCATTTTGCCAATGTGGATATAAACTTAATTTTTACATTTGTTTTATGAAGCCAGAATAACTAAACATATATATGGAATAAATACTTAATCCTGATTTTCATAAAATAATGGATTATGATGATGATGATATAAAATGTTACAGTCTAAATAATACACCAGCTCAAGTAGTGAAATAAGTAGATAAAATTTGAATTTATTGGTAATAACTGGCACATTCTTAATGACCATTTTCAACATTCTCAAGTATAAATTAGCTAGATGACTGAATTATTTTTTATTTATAGGAAGAACACAATAGGATTTAATGTATCTCACAAGATAAAATAAGAGGATTTAGCAGATTCAAATATATCTTGGATTTTTCTCATATTTGAACATATTCCCCAATGTTTTTAACTTATAACCAAACTGTTTGTAACCCCCCAAATTTAGTTAGGTTATTTATGCATCAAAGAAGAGTGTTGAAGCTCACACTTTTGAGGGTCAAGAGGATAAATCCTTAAATTTTTCTCTTAGAAAAACAAGAACTGACCCTTTTTTTTTTCCATTTACTTTTTCTAAGGGTGGTGTGATATTGCCTATGAAGTATTTTAACATAATAATGGATTCTTTAGCAATTTTTTAAATATAGTATTCCTAAAAATCATTAGCCTAAAAACACCTGTTAATTCCTGACTACAATTAACACATGAAACTTACTGTATTGGGAAGTGCATGTCTTAAGTGAACCTGTGTTTTTTAAGAATGGGTATCACAACTAGCTGTGCCAAATCCTTTGGAAAAAAAGGTATTTTTATTCATTCAGTAAAACACCATTAGGCAGAAAATTCTGTAATATATCTCAGTTTAAGTCAGGATGAAATTTCAGGCAATAAAAATGCTTACCATTTACCTCAGATATCAAGGAAAAAATATTTGGAATCTTGGAAGAATTTCAAGTCTATATTCATGATGCAAACTCCATTTCTCTTGCTCAGACAACCAAGATGAATAAGAATTCAACTCTCCAGGTTAAAACATTTTCCTTTATTCATCTTTTATGGCCATTTATCTCTATATACCTATTTTTCAGGGCTCTTATGAAGACAAGTGGAATAGTTTGCTCTGAAGTGCTTAAACTCTTAGGAGGAAAAATACTCTATAAGAGCAAATTATTATTATCTTTATTACTATAACAAACACAGGGGATAATTATTTTTGAATCTAAAAGAACAAGGAAAAGTATGATTCTACATCAAAAATTACACAGTGGGTGGTAAATGGTTTTTACTTCTGTGAAGAGCAATACAATAATTTCCACATTGCTCTGCTTATAATATTTATCCTCTATTGGCCTTGCTTCTTGGGCTTTCAAAATTTCTTTCCTTCCCACATAAATTTGCTAAATTTTGGCCTTTGCAACACCTATGTAAGCTTAGAAAATTTTAAAAAGAAGCTAATTTCTTGCCAAAAAGAGACTTCACACACAAGAATTCACTGAATTTTGTATATTTCTTTTGTATTGTATGTAGTGTAATGCAAATTTTAAATTTTAATGGCAGTTTTTCTTTGCAATGTTTCTGTAATTATTCTTGTTTAGGCTAATACAACATTTGATTAGAGACTATATGATAACTTTACAGAGAAATCACCTTCTCTTTTCATACTATGTTCCTGAGCTTCATTTTCTACAATGTATATTTTTACTGATTTGCATTAATTGTATGTGTTGTGTGAAGCATTTCTTGGGGTTTATTAATGGCATTTGAGGTAAAAGTAGGAGAATTATACCATTCCCTAAATTTTTCATTCCTAGAAAAATGCAGACTACATTTTGCTAATAACTGTACATGAAAGCAATGATGTGGTTGCCAGTTTTTAAAGAGATAGTATGTCAAGAGGTCTAAGTCTGTTTCCCAAATTTTTATATCATTCTCTCTCCGCTTCTATGAAATCTTACCTTCCTCTCTTCTGATGCTTCTGCATGTGGGATGATAGCCAGACTATGTGTATATTATTCTCCTTATTGTTACTCTACATATTGTATTCACTTAAACCACAAATATAGTCAGTTGCTGAGTTATTTCCTTGTAGCCATATTCACCTCCCCATTCTGTAGATGGCAGGGATTTGTGCTAAGAAGGGATAAAGTTAAATGGAGTGTTTGGAGGACTGAGGCATCATATGCTGCTGTTTCTGTTTTTCTCTTTAACCAATGTGAAACATATGGCAGTAAAGTAACAATTACATATTATTTTTTACTTCATGATTGCATTCCCCCTCTTAATTTTGTAAACAAAATTTGAGTTGCATTGTATTTATATTTTAGTCAGTTTTTGATGAGTATAGAAAGACAGTTTATGGTAAAATCATGTTCTTATCATTTCCTTAATCCAACATTGGTAAATTTTAGAATTCTCCAAAAAGGAAATTTTATTGCTCCTGGAAGTATTCTATTTCATGCTCTTCTCATTTTGAAGATAATTCATGATCAACTGTCAAAGTTTTCTGATCTTGTGATTTAAAAAGACAGATATCTGTCTACTGCTTATTGAAGACATTAGAAAAGTTATCACGAAGACTGAGGAATTTAAAAGAGAGAGGTTCCAGTTAATTAGATGTTTGGGGTAAAACAGGCAATGAAAAAATTAGGACACAGACCCTAAAGCAGGAGTGTGAGTTCTATGACCAGGGGTGAGTGTGGTAGAGTGTTGAGAGCCACAGCCGAAGGGGCCCCAGCAAACTTTCAGACTGCCAGCTGATGATTGGCTCACAGCGGCCCCAGCAACATCTAGCTGATTGGCTCCTCTGCGGTGATGCTCATTGGGCTGTTTTCCTGCCCTTTCAGACCACGGAGCTGCTCAATGGGGGACTTTTTTGGCTCCGCCCATGCGACCCAGCCAATCGGCCTCAAGAGCAGGAGGATTGTGGGAGGAAGAGGTTGTTGGGGTTGTGTGGCTTGTGGGAAGCTGGTGGTGGCAGTTGGGCTCTGAGGGTTTTTTCCTGAGGAGCTGTTTTGTTTATTGTGTGTGGTTCTAAAAATAAAGTTAGTTTCTTTTGACAAGTGGCTCCTGAATTGTGCCCAGCCAGACTGCGGCAGTAGAGTATAATGAGCGTAGATGCTGGACGTTGGTAGCAAAGTCAGAGATAATTGAACCAATATACTTGACCAGTTTTTACCCTAGCTCAGTGTATAGCCATTGTAAAGTTCTGAGCACAGAAGCAACATTGGGGTCTGACAAATTAAAATTTATATTTCAGTAGAATAGAGTCAAGCTAGGCATGATGGCACACACTAGTTATCTCAGCAACTTGGGAGGCTGAGACAGGAGGACGGCAAGTTTGATACCAGCCTCAACAACTTGGCGAGGACTTAAGCACCTTCCAAGACCCTCAAAATGAAAAAAAAGAAAAAACTGCTGGGGATTTATCTCAGTGACAAAGTGCCTCTGTGTTCAATTTGTCGTACAAAAAAAAGAATAGAGTTAAAATATGAAACTATCTGAACTATATTAAAAAGGTGTAATTTGTGTCTTTCTTTACCCCATAGTGTTTTTTTTAATTCTCTGTAAATCAAGATTTTTTCCCCAATTGAATCAATTAAAATTCACCTGATGATATGACCTTTAAAGGAACTTTATAGTCAACCTTTTATAAAGTGAAGGCTTCTTTGCTTTCCAGAAAGTAATCATATGGTAGTTTATACTCAGACCACATACACCATCAGTTCTAAAAAAGAGGAAAAAAAAGGAAGTTAAAATAAAAGAACCCTAGATAATCAAAGATAACTGGGCATGATCTTACACATATTGATTAATTTGGGGGGTAGAGTGAGCCCTAAGGATATGTATGTTTAAGAAGTACTGCAGGTCATTTTGCAATTGCAATGGAATAGGACCTCTGGCATTCAATATTTGTTCCTTTCTCTGTGTACATGTGAGACAGTGTGTGTATGTTAGGTGGGGAGAGGGCAGATCAATAAACGTAGAAATCAACAGTTTCTCTAATTTTTATATATATTTGGTCTTCTAACTACTCCTTATCTCTCTTTGTCTCTTAGACACACAAACAGAGATAGTGGGACAGACAGACAGACAGACAGACACACACACACACACACACAAACACACACTCCAGATGTAATTGTGGTTTTTAAAATTGCAGCATCTGCTTTCATCCCAGAAGAAAACAGATCTGGCATTGCTTGTCAGCATGGGAAAAGTTAGGAAACCAAGTTAATACAGTGGAATGTGTCTTTTGCACCAAGCAACAGAAACAATAAATCATTGAGTGTGGTAAGAAAGTGTAGTAAGAAAGTTGATTTTTTTCCTAACATGCCAGTCTGTGACCTTTCTGATTATATCTATTGCTTATCTCCTATTTATAACAATGACCATGCAAATTACCCAAATTGTCACCATTTTTTTCTAGTAATGTTAATCTCAATTTTATCATACCAGCATTTTTCATTATTCTATGTAAGTTGATAACTTGATTTCAAATTAATATCTGAGCAGCAATAGGTAGGAAGTTATATGTGTCATATTTGATATAGAGGAAATATCTGTCACTAAGGAAATTCTTAGAAAGAAGAACAAAATGAAAGCAGATATCCAAATAAAGGTTGTTTTTGTTTAGAGTTAGCCAAGGTCATGTCTTTTAAATCATCCTAAATGGTACTATAACCTGCCATAAGAGTTCATTCTAGCTAGATATTGCAACAGTTCTTACTTTTCTTTGTTTCCCTAAAGTATAGCATTCCAAACACTTATTAAAATTTCAAAGTTCATTACTTAATAAGAGTAAATTTGACAGCAAAAGCTTGAAGAAGTGTTTAAATTATTTTAGCTAACTCTCTCTTTTACATATTCCAGGTATTAACACTTTTTTGATGTCTTGTTGAAGCCAAAGAGAAAAAATAACCCACAAGTTTTTTTTTAATCTAAAATATTCAACAGAAAATGCACTCACATTGAAAATTGTTTATATTATATTAAGAGAATTAACCATATGTTTCTTGCAATAAGAAGAGGAGATGATTTTAGCATACATTTGCAGACAGTTCATAAGTACATGTGACCTTCAAAAAGTAACAGGCAGATTTTACATATATTTTTATCAATATGAATATTTTCTGTCAACATAACATTCACCTTGTCATGCTTGCTTTTTGAAATTGCCATCTCAAGAGCTTTAATTATCTCTTAAAACCAAAAGTATTTACATTTGCTTTGTCTCATGACTGTTTACCACTAACATGACACTTGTTTTTTTCTCATGTGTGGTGACAAGTGGTCACTAATCATTAATAAAATGACAAGTCTCTTATCCAAGCTGTAAAAACAGTAGGTTTTAAAAACAAACTTCAGAAGATTAAGCCTCCTCTGTGATTTCCTACAGTGTATACACATCAATAGAGGGGACTGTGTGCTGTCACTTTCTTAAATTAAAGCTAATTGAATTACCTAATACATGTTATGCATTTACGCTGACAATATTCTCTTAAAATTAGAGGTACAAGAGCAATCAAGGAGTCAGAATGCTTGCCTCTCTTTTGGGAATTCAGGGTCATTTATAAAATGAAAAATAGGAAAGATATATATTTTCATTTGATCTTGAATCTCACTTATATGTAACTGTGTTGAAGTCAGTGGTCTTATTTATTTAAACATAATAATAATAACAGGAATATTTCTTTTAAAACTGAGTCAGCAAGTTAATATAGCCCTTGTATCTTGCTTAGGTTATTTGTTCATAAAATTTTGTTAAAAAGAAATGGCATAAGCCACAAAGTCTAGGAATTTATGTCTATAAAATAGATTTAAAGATATAATGTCACTTGAGCCATTTTTGAGGAAAATACAGCTTGTAAAATTAACTCAATTTCCCATTGCAAATTTGCATGCAATATTTATAAATTTTAAATTCTAGAGGTAAAAGATGTTTCAGGATGCAGCAACAGTTTAAGACAGAACAATAATATCTATTGGGCATAGGTATGAGCATTTTAATAACTTTACTTCAAAATTAAAGTTTTGTAATTTAGACTTGATCCATAAACATAGACACTATTCTACATTTAAGTGGTATAACTTATTTATTTACTCATTTTGACTTCTAAGATAAATTAAATATTCATTGTGAACTGCAGGAGGTATATGAAAAGGATATGGCTGTTGTCCTTTAGGAAACTAAAATCGAATTAGTGATACCAAAAGAAAATTCCATAAAAACTTACCAATATTATAAACAAAGTCTAAATGTGGCAAGTAACCTAAGCAGTTGCAATGGGAAAAAGTGTGAAGTATTTTAAGAGATGTGTTAATACTAATGTTGACAAGATCCTGGAGCTGAATGAGAAAAGTGATAGACCCACTATTACTGAAGTTTCTTACTCTTGTGATTGGATCAATTCAGTCTGATCCCAGATAATTATAACAAGTATCTTAGTTCATTTGTGTTTGATAACAGATTGCCTGAGAATGAATAATTTTTGAAGAGCAGAAGTTTATTTCTCACCATTCTGGAGGCTGGGATGTCTAAGATCAAAGTTCTGTCATCTTGTGTCTGGTGAAGGCCTTCTTACTGTGACCTTATATGATGGAGGGCAGAAGAACAAAGGAAAAAAAAAGTCTCTGTCAAGCCCTTTTACAATACCATTAATCTAATTATGAGAACAGAGCCCTCATGATTTGAACATCCCCCCAAAGACCCTACTTCCCATCACTGTCGCGCTGGAAATTAAACTTCTACTACATAAATTTTGGGAGACATTTAGATCATAGTAGCAAGTTTGGTGAGAAATAATATTTTGTTGGGAATGTGTAGGCTTAAGATATCTATTGTTCATTTAGGTAGAAAGTCCAGTGTTCCAAACATTGACTGTTAAGTCTGCAAAAGCTAATTGGAAATGAGTCTATAGTTCAAAAGAGTTTTGGCAGTTATCAAGATAGAGTTTGTAGCCATAATTGATTCAATTTAACAAAGAAAAGGAAGATTATTCTTGTATAAAATGTAATAGAAAACAGGAAGGAGACATTCTAAACTTCAGAAATACCAAAAGTAAAATTGTGATTATAAAGCTTATGTAATGTATAAATATTATCTTTCAGACATAGAAAAAAATCACAGAGGTACAGACACAAAATCCTTTATACATATACACACACATACAGATGCTTATATTATTTAATATTCTTAATTCTTGATGAATGTCTCCAAAATGTGATTTTTTTTAGGCTGAGAACTTTGATAAGTTATAGTTATCTGTCCATAACTTATCAATGGAATTTTCCTTCATTATTTTTGCCATATTTTGTAATATTTTAAATCAACGGTTTGTTTTATCATGTTTTCCAGTGATAAAGTCTGTGTTTGTGATGTAAAAACTTTTTTATTTTTGCCTTTATCTTTAAAAGATTTCTTTCCTATTGAGTTCAGCATTTTAATTTGGCATATACCTTTTGTTACCACAGTTATATTATATAGTAGATTTACTGTTCCACTGTCCTCTAGATTTCATCATGTTTCTTGAACATTGGCTGTCTATCTCTTTATGCCTCATTAAAATGTACAGTATATTATTTTCCATGGACCAATTAGAATATTTTTCTCTTTATCTTTGTTTTCAGAAGTTTGACAAAATTATGCTGAGATATTGTTTTTATAATAATTAGGATTCCTAGAACCTAATCTGTGATTTACTGAGTTTCCTAAATTTGGGGAAAAAATATATCTCCATATATATATGTATTTTGGAGATATCTCTCTCTCTCTCTCTCTCTCTCTCTCTCTATATATATATATATATATATATATATATATATATATATATGTGTGTGTGTGTGTGTGTGTGTGTGTGTGTGTGTATTTGGGGGGGTTATCACCTTATTTTCTCCTTCTTGAGCTCCAGCTTGTCATGATGTTATATATTTGAATTCCGCACCATATGGCTATCTATTACATTCTTTTCTGTATTCTCCTTTTTCCTTTGCATCTCTTTACAAATGATTTCTACTGCCTTGTATTTAGTTCACTGATCCTGGCTTCTCTGACTGGCTTATGTTCAAGTCCATTTATTGATTACAAATTATTTCTATGGTTTGAATATGGTTAATCTCCCCAAAATTTATGTACCAAAAACTTGTTTCCCAATTTAATAGTGTTGAAACATGGTGGGACTTTTAAGAGGCAGCGACAAGTGGGAAGTAAACTTTCATTGGAGGAATGTTCATCATTTTATGTAAAATTTTTTAATTACAAAAAATGTATTATCAATTCATGATGCTGGGCCATAAAATCAATGCAAACAATCAAACAACAAGAAAAAGAAAACATAGCTGAACCAGATTTTAAAATAAGTAGGCAAAATCCCTTAAAAGACCATAGTTAAAAAAACAGAGATGATAAACAACATAGATAAGATGAAAGTATTCATCAAAGACTTGACATATAATAAAAATAGAATTAAAAAAATGAAATATAAAATTATTTTAATTGTTTTATTTTGCAATTCAAAAATAACAATATAGGTGATACCTGATGCTGGGTACTTTTATAAAGTTAAGAGGTTTATTAAGTTTTGGAAACTAAAAATCCAAGATTGGATTGTTCCATCTTGTTGGCCTCTAATAGGGACTTTATGGTTAAATAATAACAGGACAGATTGCATCACATGGCAGAAAAGAAGCAGGTAACAAGGGATGGTCTTATCAATTTATTCCAGTTATAGAATTCAGAAGGAGCAAGGTTTTGCCTTGGTACCCAGTACTGATTCTTCCATTTTTCCTTCTGGGGGCCTGTTTTGTCCACCATGGCATCTTTCCTGGGAATTTTCTTCAGTTTGATTCTTATGTCTTTATCATGGAGAGACTGCCAATAATTGCATTTTGAATGCTACCAAAACTCATCTGAATTTAGTAAATGTTTTAAGGGGACAGCCAGAATTTATGTTTTGTTCTCCAACCTCCCTGTGAGATGTCTCCATCTTCATTGTGTTCTATCAGCCTGGACTTCCTAATTGCAAGTCTTGGACTTCTGTCCAGGCAAGGTCTGGGCTCTTAGGCTTATGTTTGAAAGATGTTAATGGCAAACACTCTCAGGTTGAGTGGCTCAAACTGTTAGTATATATTAAATGTGGCTTCTCTTCTCCATTCTATGACATGGGGCACTAAAATTCTTGTTGACTCAATAGTTCTTCAGATATTTTCATGTGTGGATTTATTCAGCATCTATTCTATGTGATCTTGGTGGCCATGTTATTTTGCCATTAGCTACTCTATCATATTTAGAAGTGGAAGTCTTACAAAAACTTTTTAAAAGATCATTGGAAAACATTGAGCAGATTCAATGCAGACAGTAAATGTTAGATTTTATAATCCTTACCTTTTCACTGTTTAATTGAAAGCAAAGTGTTCTAAAATGATATGAAATTTTGAAGCTTTTCATTATTTTTAGCATTGCTGATAAATTACCAGCTTCACTTTATAATTTCTTTATGTTCTATGTGATAGCATTGCTGATAAATTACCAGCTTCACTTTATAATTTCTTTATGTTCTATGTGATATTCCTTATAGAGCCATGTTAGCAAGTTGCAATTTTTTGATTATTAAAGAACAGAAAAATTAGTAGCTTAATATATTCAAGATTAACTTTAGCTTCCTTTTCTATGAAAAATCTTGTATGGGATGATCAATATAAAAAAAATTAGTCAAGTGCTTTGGGAAAATTTTATAAAGTGAATGTGGTCACTTATTATTCATGGACCCCTTGTGGAATGCAGGTATAAAACAAGCCTTGTTCTTTTGGTTCCCAGCTTTCTGGAGAAATGTTAGTAGTATTATAAAACCACGTGATATTAGTGTAATACTTTACTCAACTGAGATATATATGAACAGTTAATTTGTGGCTATAATCTGCAGGCTTCCATTTTATTTGTGATGAATTCTTAGTTCCCTAAGGCATTATCAAATTTATAATTCACATTTCTATGAACACCTCCATCTAACAAAAAAGTAGTTAAAATAGATGTAAAATTATTTATATCATTTTTAAAGGAGGGAAAATGAGATGTGTTCTATCTTCACACAAAACTAATATGCATGTCTGTGTGAAATTAGATATGAGTAGTGGTAATATCTAGATACAAAGTCTTTAACCAGAGGGACCACTTTGGACAAGATCAGCTATAAAATTTAACAAATGCTACAGACATTTACAACTCTGCACATATATAATGGAACCTATTCCTAATACTTATATTAAACTACAGATTTTATGTGTTAAGATGCTATATCCAATGAGTTAGAAATGTTCTTATCAATCTTATGGTAAAATTGAACAATTAATAAAAATCCTGTTTACTGTAAAGAATAAATTATAAAAAATATTTTCTATTTGACAAAAACTCATATATTACCATAAAATAATAGAATGCTGCGTACTGCAGACTGAAGCATGGTGGGGTTTTATGATTATTAAAAAACCTCAAATTTTCATAAGAGCAGAGGATTATGTTTAAAGATATGACAGTATTAGGTCTCATCCTAATTCAAATATAGTGTGATGGAAAAAATTACATAAAAACTCATTTTATATAGTACTTAAAAATTATTTAAGCCCTTGAGTAAAACAGAAGTAAATTAAAAACTGAGAACTGTGATAGAGAAATAATTAAGGATAAAAATGCCAAACAATATTTTTGCTCTAAAATTATAGAAGTGATATGCAATCTTTGTACAATATGTATAAGATGTTGACAAAAATCATCATTATACTACCTTAAGATAGTTATTGTTGGAATCTGAAATAAATGCATTAAATCAGTGCCTCCTGACCCTTTTAAATGAAGTATCTGGCATAAGTACTTTTCTGGCCGGATCCCACGTGTTACTTGTCCACAATGTTCTTTTAAGAACACTCTATTTTACTGACATTACATTTGTAGTAAGATTTTATTATGTTGTTGGCCACTGGCACTTTGGGTAACTATAGTAAAAGTTAGCAGAGGTTGTTTTTCTCTCTCCCTCTCTCCTACCTCTATCTTGCTTACTTTTTTATATAATCAATGTCTAATTGGAAAATAATTTTTATGGGGATAAAAAAACATTTATGGATGGGCCATAAATTATTATTTTATCCTACCACTAAATTATTTTCATAAACATCATATTATTGCTTCTGTGTTTCACTGCCCCATGAAGGAGACATTTTTGTAAATGTAATTTTTTTATGTATGTGGTACATTCTATGAAGAATAGAATTTAACTAGAATAGCTAATTTGAAGAAAACATTACAAATTTTACTGACAAGAAGATAAATTAATAGCTTCTCAACATTGTTATTGGTCTGTTTAGATTTTGTATTTGTTTTTGTGTTGTTTTCATAGTTCAACCTTGGTAAAATGTGTGTGTCTAGGAATTTCTCCTTTTATTCTAGATTTTCAATTTGTTGGCATGTATGTGTTCATAACAGTCTCTCGTGCTTGTTTATATTTCTGTTGTATCATTTATAATGTGATGTTCTTCAGAGGAGGTTGTTGGTACCAGAGTACTGAGCAGTGGAGATGGGTTTTGAGTGGTATTTATTAAATTAGATCTATTTAAATATTTTGGGGAGATAAGTATAACATTTTCAAAGAGGAATTTCAGAGCAAATGTTTCTTAGTTCAGTTTCTATTGCTGTGACCGAATACCAAAGACTGCGTGACTTATAAATAATAAAGGCTTATTCAGCTCATGGTACTAAAGAATGGGAAGTTTAAGATCATGTGGCTACATCTGCTGAGGTCCTTCATTCTGGGAGATGACCAAGTTCAGAATCCCAAGGCTGCGAAGGGCATCAGATGGTGAGACAGATGTCCTTGCTCGGGTCTCTCCTCCTCTTCTTTTAAATCCACAGTTTCATTGTACTAGGGCTCCACACTTATGGCTGCATTTACCCTTAATTGCCTTCCAAAGTGCCCACCTCCAATAGGGTTAAGTTTCTACCTTCTTAATACCTCACAACGGGGAATAAGTTTCAACATGAGTTTTCATGAGGACATTCACACCATAACAAAATCTCTACATCAAAAATAATATAAACAAACTATTGTTGCAACTCAAGAAGCTAAGAAAACAAGATCAAATTTAACCCAAAATTAGTGAATGGAAGGATACAAAGATTTGAACAGAAATATACAAAACCGGGAATAGAAAAGTAATACAAAAGATTAATGAAACGAGCTGTATCTTTCAAAAGATATAAAATCAACAAACTTGTGGTTACACTAAGAAAAAAGAGAGAAGATTCAAATAAATAAAGTCACAAATGAAAGAAGACATTATAAATGATACAACAGAAATATAAAGAAGCATAAGAGACTGTTCTGAACATGTTCATGACAACAAATTGATAATATAGAATAAATGGAGACATTCCGAGACACACATATTTTACCAAGATTGAACTATGAAAAAACACAAAACCAAAACAAAATCTAAGCAGATCAATAACAAGTAATGTAATTGAATCAGTAAAATAAATTTAAAAATTAAAATTAATAAAATCCAGGACTAGATGGCTTCATTGCTGAATTCTACCAAACAATAACTAACAACTGAAAACAACTCTTCTCAAAGTGGTTCAAAAAGGTGAGAATGATTGGGGAATTCATATAGATTTATTCAATGAAGCTAAAGGCACCCCAGTACCAAAACCAAAGGACACAACAAAAAAGAATACTATAGGACAATATCCTTGATGAACAAAAATATAAAAAGCTGCAGTGATTCCTTTTTACTAATCAACCAAACCAAAACACATGAAATCATCCTTGACTGTTTTTCTCACACACCACACCTAATTTCACAAAAATAATACTACATGGTATATTTTTTACTAGAGACTGAAAATTTAACCATTTCTTACTTATGTACCTGTATTCCTGTCCACTCTCACTCTTCCCTGAAGTATTGCTATCATTCTTTTCTGGTTTTCTAACTTCTACACTAACCTGACACAGTTATCAGAATGATTCTTTTACAATATAAGCCAGATGGTGTTAACATTTTTTTAAGTCACCAAAAAAAAAATTATTTTACTTACAATAAAATCCCAAATCCTACCAGTTTACAGTCTTCTCATAATTTCCCAGTGTCATTCTCTATCTTTCGTAACTTCCTTTCCTCCCCTTTCTCTTCCACTCACCCTCACTGTTTTCCTTGCTGTTTGCCAATTATTTTCAGAGTTCTAAAAGACTTGCAATTATTTATTTATTTTTTAATTTATTTTGCTTGAAAATATCTTCCTTTATACATCTGCAAATCTTGCTCCCTCAATTTCCATATCTGGCACATTAGTGATTGGTTTACTTTTTTCTGTCTTCACCCTAATATAAGTCTCTATTTTATTTGATTATTGTATCCTCACTATCCAAAAATATGCTAACCTCATAGAAGTTCCTTGCTTAGTGTAATAATTACTAAGTGAGTAAATGATACCTTCATGAGTTCAACAATTTTTTATATCATAATTATTTGCATTTAAAAAAAAATGGGGATTCTTAAAGATAGGACTTGCTTTAATCTGGGTTTTATAAGAAGCACAGGACAAGATGAAATTAGAAGTATACAAAATTTACTCAGAGGAATGCCTAAAAATGATACAGAGAGATCCAGAGCATGAATAGAGAGCTAGTAGATTGCCATGCACATCTGACCCCTCTGAGGGAATAGAGAGAAGGAGACTTGGGTAAGAGTATTACAGATTGCATAGCAGTTCCAAGAAAGTGTTAAAAAGGCTAACAGGGAGTCCTTATGCCAACAAGGCCATTTAAAGGAGCCTAGTGTCTCACAGCAGTGGATCTATATTTTAAGCTCATTGTTCTCACTAATTGGCGGGAACCACCTGTGGGAAGTGTGACCTAGGAGCAAATGTGCTGGAAGATCCAGAAGCTGGGGTCTTCAAAAAATAATGTTCTCTGTAGCAGGAGACATGAGCAACACATTTTCATAGACTCCACAGCATCTAATTGTTGTATCCACAGGTCCTATCACAGCACATGACCAAATCAATGAGCACATAAATTATAACATTTCCCCCACCACAGGTGCCACTCACTGAATTTTGCCTATTACATCCTCCCTATCTAGTTTTCCAGATCACGTTAAATGTCTTTTATTCCAGGAGATTCTCCCCAGAAAAATCCTCTTCAGACTAGCTTCCTCCTTATTAGGAATCATAAATATATTCACTATATTGCCTAACATTAACTTGGCATCAAAATTTATACTGTCTATTTAATAAGTGAATGTCTTTCTCTTCTAAGAAATCCTGATTTCTCTGAGACACAATCCACCTGGAATACTTCTACATGTATTAAATATGTAAAATGACACTTATATCCAGAGTAATTGCTTAATAAATGAGTTTTGAATCAAATATGAAATGAGTCCCTAGTTAGTAAAGTGTCTCAAGAATAACTTTGAAACATACAATTGAAGAATCAGGAATATGAAACACAGCAGAGTTGTTGCTGTAAGACAAACAACAGTGGCAACAAGAGCCAAGGTACAGGTTTTCCCTGGAAAAAATATACCTGTAGTTCCCTGAATGTAATTTTCACTTATGATATAAGAGATTGATGTACAGTGACAAAATTCTTGATGAATGGTATTTTCTTTCTGGAATTTAAACATTTTATCAAATATATATAATGACATATTACAAGGATAGAGAGGACTAAATACTGATTTCACCCACAATGGACTTATAAACAAAGGCATAATTTTAATTAAGAAATTCGTGACAATAGATAAACTGAAAAGGGATCATGTACACAGAAGTAATAATTGTTGGAAAAATGTTTGCTTATGTAAATACATACATTATTTGTTCCTAGAAACTTCAAAAATAATTGAAATATTTGGCATTAAAAATGTGTTGTTAGACATGTTTTAACTTAAGTTAACCAAATGATCACCAAATATTTCTTTTCTTATGAATTACATAGAACAATTGTAATGTTACCAAAAAATATGCGATTCCATTTACTTGACAAATTATCATAATGGAAAAAATAAGGATGGAACAATTTATGCTACTTTATGACTTGTAGGTAGTAAAGAGGCAGTATGCAGACCAAATTTTCCCTTGTAACAAAACTTATAAGTCAATAATTAGTACTCCCAATATTGAGAAAAATATTGTTTAAACATTCTATAAAAGAGGTTTAACTCTTCTATAACAGTTTTGTAACAAGACTTTGAAAGATTATCAGTCAGGTCTTCATTTAGTAGACTAAATACCACCTATTCAATTTCTGTGATGAATGCAAATCTTCATCCAGAGGAAATATACAAATAGATTATCTTGGTTTAACAACTTAATAACTAAATAGGAGTACCTATATAATTAGGGTTAAAAATATGATACAAATTTGCAAATACAAATAATTGTTTCCATACTGAATTGTCAAACATGATGAATATATTCTTTCTATATGGAGATTATGTCCTGTATCACATACTTGTATAGCTTTTGAAGGAAAGAAGTAATAAAATGAAACACATAAGCAAGTAATAACTCCATCAACTTCTGTCTCTTAAATTTTTCTTTTCTTTAAAATGTCATTGAAAATACTGAGAACAGAAAACTTACCCAGTTTTCTGGACTTGTGTTTATTGAATATGTGAGTCTGTTTTTTAAAAATCAATAATTAAATATTCCCTGGTTATATTGATCTTCTCAATACTTTTCAACATTGTTCAACTGACCATAATTATCTTTTATGCAGAGAGCTTGACTGACATGTATTCAAATCTGAATATTAAATGTCATCTTTACCAAATTTATCTCTGCTATGTCATCCTCAGTATAGATTGCTACCCATATAGAAAGACACTCAATCTTTTAATATATCTAATTTAATGCTAGTTAGTATACAAGCAGAGCAAGAAAAGTCTATTTTATTCTCATAATTTGATAATTAAAAAGTAAAATTTTTGTTTCTGTGGCTTCGATTATCCTTTATTATAAAATTCAATACTTACAATTTAAAACCATACAGTTTAACTATCAAACTTGTAAAGTTATTATTTACAAACTCTGAAGTACATCTAGACATCTGAGAAAAATTTTAAAACTATATACTTACTTTGCAAAACAATTGAAAATCTTGTTGATAATTAAATTTTAGATTTCTGCATTATGAAGTTTACATACAAAACATTTCTACATGAAAGGTCTTTTAATCTGAACATTGCATTTGTTTTACATTAGAAGAAATTAAAATTTATTATGATCATTTAAAATCTTTAGTTTCAAATTACCTAGCTGAAAAGTCTAACTCTCAGATATGGATCTCAAACATCACCTCCTGAATCTGAAAATATATGTTTACATTGGTAAAACCAAGATTACAGTACATTTATACCTTCATTTTTATATCAAAGGATAATAATAGTGATAGAATGTACCATATTTTAGTATTTATGAAATATTTAAGATTTCTTTTAGATTTTCCTGTGTGACAGGGCCTGTACTATGCCACATATATCATCAACATTTTATTTCATATTAACAATAATCCAAAGAATTAAATCCTGACTACATTTTACAGATAATAAAACTGACATACAGAATGTAAACACAGATAAGTATAAAGATTCTAAATAAACCAAGTAGTCTGGCTGCAGAGGCAACAGATGCTGCTAATACTTGAAATATTTTTAAAAGTGTTGTGTAGTTAATTTTTGATATTTTTCTAACAGAGAAAATTACATGTAGTCATTTTGAACTTCAAATTCTTTATGACCCATGCTTAGTCAATAATCAGTACTATTGTTTAAAAATAATTATCTCTTCCTATCCTAATGCCATTGTCTCATTTTAAATGTTTAATCAATACCCTTGATCTGGAATTTAGCAAAAGCTTTCTAATTGCTCCCCCCTGTCTCTTTTATTTCCCCCTTTCAAACTGTGCTCCACACAAATACTAAGCTTTTCAAAATATATCTTTGCCATGCCATCCCCTTGTTTAAAATACCTACTCTTTTCAAGGTAAAAGTCCATTTTCTTAGAATGTTCTAGAAGACCTTACTTGGCCCCTGCCTGTGAAACAGAAACAGGCCTCAGGTCTCATGATTTCCCACATCCACTTTAAATTTCAGGTATGCAGGACAGTGCATAGGTCTCACATTTGGAGTACTCTGTCTCTTTATTGGGATATCTTTTCACCTTTTTTATGACCATCATTCCTACACCTTGCAATTTATGGCCTACTCAATAACCATAGGACCACCATCATGTATAATACTATTTTGTAATTTTTAATAACTTATTTATCATTCTATCTGTATTGTAACTCCTCTGAATTGAATCCACTCTTCAGTTCTGAAAACTTAGCAGCAAATATTCAGAGTTCTCATGTATTAACATCATTTAGAGAATTCTCTGGAATACCTAAACATCTCTTTCTTGGAGGAATCTTGCTCAGACATGTATATAATCAAGTGTCCTGTAGAAAACATCCATAAAGATCACTATTAAAAATAAGTCACTTGAGACTTGGAAATGTATAACTAGAAACCAGGAATTTCTCCTGAACACATGATGTTTACTCATTAATCCCACTGTAATTCTCAAAATTTAGATGTATCACATTTGTACCAGTAAGCATAAAAACAACAAGACTTCTTAAAGTTGAAGTGGAATAAAAGTGATGAAAATCTTCAGTTTATCTGAATTGCACTTATACAGCACTAAGACAAGTTTCAAAATTCAGTCTGCCAAATATTAGACTAATATAAGTGGGGTTTTCTTGAAATAGTTTATAATAATAATATTCAGCTAACTCAACTAATTTAAAACTGGAAAAAGTAAAGTAACACATACATTTTCCAAATAAGATGATGATAGCTTATTTATAATTTCAGTCAATATAAACATTTCATTGTTTTACTGAATAAAATACTAAGCTTCAACTGTATTCTTACTCTAAAGCAATTGCTTTGAATTTTAAAGTGAAAACATTGAAGAAGAATCTCATGTATAACTAAGAAGAGCCCAATTAAAACAACAAAAACAAAAACAAAAAAACTGCTAATGCCCTGAACCCTCCTTTTCCTACAAATTCAAGTAAAAGATGTTACAAATTCCCTTTTTTTAGATAAAGACTCTGAGCCCTGGGAAAGCACGAAATCAGTAACTTTGCACCTGGCAGTAAATTCAAAGCACCATTTCACCTTAATCTCTATCCCTTGCCTGTGTGAGTTAAAGGGACCTGGCATAGTCTAGATGCCTGGGTGTGCTAGTGAGAACATAACTAGTTCAGGTAGCATGCAACTGTTTACAAGATCAGAGCAATATACACAGATGAAAATACCGATTACCTACCCCTCTCTGCAGAGAATGAAACAGAGCATCCAAAGGTATCACATGTCCAGGGACTTACCTAGGAATTGACTTGGACTTGTGAGGAGACCTGGCTTACTTTGGTTGCCTGAAAGGTACCACAAACAGAAAGCAGGTCAGAGGGAAAAATGGTTTGAGGCCCTCAGATTGATTGGTGAGTCTTTCCCTTTATGAGGCTGTGTCTAAAGACTGGAAGTGGTAGGTCTTTCTTCTTACACATACATACCACTCAAATCAAAGACAAAAATGGAAGAAAATAAGTCTCTAGGAACCAACACTAAAGAGACAGAGATATGATTTACTTGACACAGAATGCAAAATGATTTTAAAAGGTACTCAACAAAACAATCCATGAACAATGCGAAAATTCCAGCAGAGGAATAAAAAAAAATTTTTTTTAAAGTACCAAACAAAGATCTCAGAACTGTGGAAAAGAAATGAAATAAATAATTGACTAGAGAAGTTCAAAGGTAGACTTGATCAAGCAGAGGAAAGAATCAGCAAACTTGAAGTCAGATTATTACAAATTGTCCAGTCAGAGGAACATCCTCCCACCAAAATAAAAGAGGAGGAGGATAATAGAATGAAAAAACAGAAATCAATAGTAAAATAAAAAGAAGAAATTCTCAAATATATGAAAATTGAACAATATACCCTTGAATGGCAAACTGATCAAAGAAGAATTAAAAGGAAATTTAGAAAGTAACTTCAGGGAAACAAAAACACACCTAAACCAATGGAATGCAGCAAAAGTCATAATAAAAGAGTTTATGTTAATAATGTCGACATTAAAAAGTAAGACTTACTACAAAAATCATTTAAAGTATGTGAGTTATTACAGATGTTAATTAGCTTGATTTAGCTATTCCACAATGTTTCAAAGTCATGTAGTACTTGATAAATATAACCAATATAATGTCAATCTGAGTATAAAATTAATGTTTAAAAATTATAAGGACTCCAGAAAAATTACCTTGCTTTTCACCCCCAAGGAAATAAAAAAATAAATCAAGCTAAATCCAAAATTTAGCATAAAGAAGTAATTAATAAAGATTAGAGAAAAAAATGGAGAATAAGAAGTAATTTTTAAAAACTTAAGAATTGGTTTTATAAGAAACACTATTGACCAGCATTTAACTACACTGAGAAAGAAATCTCAGAAAATAAAATCAGAACTAAAAGAGACACAATTATAGATACTAGGATCATGAGACTTCTATGAACAATTAATTACACATCAAAAATGAATAACCTCGAACAAATAGAGACACACAATCTACACATACTTTATATTAAAAAATAGAAAACAGATTTGTAACTGTAAAGAGATTGGCACATTAATTGAAAATCTTGCAACAAGGATCTGATGGATCTGATGGCTTTACTGGTGAATTCTACCAAATATGTAAGGAAAGATTAATGCCAATCCTCCCCAACTTCTTCCAGAAAATAAAAAAAGGAAGGAAAACATTAGGAAATTTAATTTTATAGTGACAACACTATTTAGAAACTGAAGCCAAACAAAGATATTAAAAAGAAGAAAATTATAGGTTAATATTACCAATAAAAAGATGCATAATCCTAAATTTAAAAAAAACAAATTGAAATTAACAACATATTAAATAGATCATAATTACTGTTTGATTCCACCTATCTGAAATTCAGGAAAAGGCCAAGCTATGAAGACAATAAAAAGATCAGTGACAGCAGGGGCTGGTTATTTGGTCAGGGATTGGCAGGTGGAGAGGGCAGAGAATGAATAGATAAAACATGTTATTTAGGGGAAAACAAGTACTACACGTAATGCTGCAATGATGGATATGGGTATCATTACACACTTGTCCAAATATTTAGAATGCAAGACACCAAAAGTAAACTGTAATATAAACTATAGCTTTGGGGTGATTATAAGGTATCAATGTAGTTTCATCAATCTTTACAAATATACAACTGGGAGTGCTGATAAATTGGGAAACTAGGCATGTGTAGCACTGAGGGAGATGGGAAGTCCTATACATTCCTCGCAATTTTACTGCAAACCTAAAATTGCTCAAGAAAATAAAATCACGGCATTTGCAGGTAAATGGATGGAGTTGGAAAATACTATGCTAAGTGAAGTAAGCCAATCCCCAAAAAACAAATGCCAAATGTTTTCTTTGATATGAGAATTTTGATCCATAATGGGGATGGAGCATGGGAGAAATGGAGGAACTTTAGATAGGGAAAAGAGGAAGGAGGGCAAAGGAGAGGGTATGGGGGTAGGAAAGATGTGGAATGAGATGGACATCATTACCCTAGGTACATGAATGAGGAAACAAATGGTGTGACTTACTTTGTGTACAACCAGAGACATGAAAATTTGTTCTCTATATGTGTAATATGAATTGAAATGCATTCTGTGGTTGTTTTTAACAAATTAGAATAAATAAAGAAATTAAGAAAATATACTATCACCATCAGATGTATTCTTTGGATGTGAGGAAGAATTAACATATAAAAGTCAATTAGTGTGATATAACATCAACAGAATGAAGAATAAACATTAAATAACTATCTTAATAGAAGTACAAAAATCATTTGACAAAGCTTAACATTCTTTCATAATATAACCCCCCCCCCCAGCAAGTTGAGAATAGAACAAAAATACTTCAAGATAATGAAGGCTATATAGGAAAAGCCACAACCAATATCATACTCAATAGTTAAAAAATGACAGCTTTTCTTCTAAGATTGGAGTAGAAGGAATATTCTTCAGCCTGATGAAGAACAAATCTCAGAAATTTATTCTAACATCATAACAAAGAAAGCTGAATTACTTTTCCTCTGAAATAAGGATTAAGTTATCTGCTCTTGATACTTTTAATCATTATTGTATCAGATGTTCTAGACCCCGTAATAAGACAAAGGAATGAAAAAGCAAAAAATACAATTTCTGAAGTTACCTTATGATCATTTTCATAAAAATAGAAATAAACTAAAAACTAGAAGTGAGTTTAGCACAAATGTGAAATATTAGGTTGATATATAAAAGTATATACATATATACACATTATATACACATATATTGTATACATATATACACATGCAATTTATATGTGTGTCCTGTGTCTATTTAATACACACATAATAACACAACAAAACACTTAGAATTTAAACCTAAAAAATACCATTTAAATTATTATACAAAATGAAGAGAAATTTTGCAAAATATTTGCAGAATTTTTCAACTGGAAACAAAAACACTGAGGAGGTATATTAATGAAACCTTGGATATGTGGAGAAATATTGCATATTCATATATTGAAAGACTAAATAGTGACAAATAGTAATTTTTTCAAGTTAACCTATAGATTCAAAGTAAACCCTGTCTAAATCCCAACAGGTATTTTTATAGAAATTGACAATGTGATCACGAAGCATCTTTGAAATTACAAAGAGTTTACAATAGACAAAACAATCTTGAAAATAATATAATTGGAGGATGTATATTGCTAAAGTCTGGCACACATTAAAAGTATAGTTTTCAAGATAACAAAATAGTGGTGTAAACATACACATTAGAACAATGGAGAAGAATAGGGATTTCAGAATTAGACCCACACATATGGAAATTTTGTTTTTCACATAGATGCCAAGGCAGTGCAGTTAGAAATGCATATAGAAAATCATTTTAACAAGTAATCCTGCAATTATTGATCATCCATATGATACAAAAATGAAGTGAAATGTTACCTGACTTCATATTTGAGAATTAATTTGAAATGATCATAGAATTAATATATTCAAAACTATAATAATTATAAGGGAAATGTAGGAGAAATCTTTGTTATTTGAATTCTGCAGAATTCCTAAGAAAAATCACAAATTGTTGCGTTAAAAAAATGATAAATTGGCATTCATCAAAATTAAAACATTTGCTTTTTAAAAGATGTTCTGGAGAAAAGTTTTTTTTTTTAAAGCAACAATGTTTATTTTAAAAAATTACAAAATAAATATCTGATTAAAGTTAAATTCAGAATATATGAAAATTCTTAGAATTAAATATTAATAGGAAAGAGTTCTTGATAAAAATTGAGCAAATGATGTGACAAGTCCCATGGCCAAAGTTATGTGAGTGACACAAATATGCATAAAAACATTCAAAATAGTAATAACTATTAGTAAAACACAAACTAATCAAAATGAGATATCATTAAACACCTAACAGAGAAGATACACTTTAACAGAGTGACAATTCTGAATGCTGGTGGTAACAGAGCACCTAGGAGTCTCACCCATTGCTGATAAGAATGCTTAACAGTAGATACTATTATGGGTTGAATTGTGTGAGCTTAATTGGAAAATGATCATTGCAGATATAATTAGTTAACAGGTCATTAGGTTAGTACCAAATCCAAAATGATTGCTGTCCTTATAAAAAGATTAAAAAAGTAGAATGCATAGAGGGCACAGAGGGAAGAAGATATGAAGAGACACAGGGAGAAGACAGCTGACTGCAAGTCAAGGGAGAGGTCTCCAGATCTTTCCTTTTACAGCCCATGGGATGAACCTACCCAGCAAATATATTTATTTCAATTGAATATTTCCCAGAATCATCAGACAATACATGTTCTATTTTTTAAGTCATCTAGTATGCAGTATTTGATTATAATAATCCTATTAAGCTAACAGACACATTGGAACATAGTTTGCTCTCTTATTATAAAGTTAAAGGTATGCTTATTATACTTAAATAATGATCCCAAGGATATTCTCCAAATAATTGAAAATATTCACTCAGTGACCCCATTTGGGATTAATGATAGCAGCCATTTTCATAATAGCTCCAAACTGTAAAAGTGACATCATCAGCTGGTGAACATATAAACTAAAAACAGCACATCATACAATATAACATTACTTGACAATAAAATAGGAGAAACCACTGATACAGCAAATAAATAAATAAATAAATTAATTAATTAATTAATGGATGTATCTTAATTATGCTATACTAAAAGAAGAAGCCAGACACAAAAGTCTATACACTATATGATTTCATTCATGAGTGTCTGAAAAAAATAGTCATATAAAATGATGGAGACAGAAAACGAATTTTTACTAAGTTTTCGATGTGAAAGAAGTTGCTATCTTACTTCTGATGGTCATTATCCAACTGTATATGGTTGTCAAAGTAGCATTAAGTAGTATAACTTAAAGTGGTTAATTTTATTGTACATAAATTCTGCATCTTGGAAAAAAGCGATCTAGGTTGTATTTTTGCATCTTAATCCCGTTTTGGATGTTTGTTTTCTTCAAGTTTGGAAAAAATAAACACTTTTTTCTTTGAAGTTGAATATATGCAGTCTCATTGAACCTGTCACCTAATATATGCTGCTATTACTTGTGAAGAGATTTGTTAAATTCACAAGTGAATCCATAGCAATGATAGAATAAATGGGAAATAGGTGATAAATTGTGACCAAAGGATACTGTCTGATCAGGAAAAGCCACATATTCTTCATACTGATAATGTATATTAAGTAGAAAAAGTAAAAGTGATGCAAGAAAAATACGATGAAGCTAGAATGACTTTATTAGCTCTGTGAACAGTTAACTGTTTGCTCGGTGAAGTAATTTTTTTCTAAGACCGTAGTTTCATTATTGGAATAATGACAAAATGGATTAATAATGTCTAAATTTTCTACTAGTTTTAATCATAAAATAGAATCAAAATCCCAAATTAAGGTTGCTAAGGATGTATCATTGCAACCTGAATATCATAGTTAATTGTTTGATATTTTAGTATATATAAAAAAGATGGTAGGTTTGGTAGTGACACAGCATTCTTAAAAAGAGATTTGGAGAATTTTGAGAACAAAAATTTAATTATAACAACATATTATGGTCATAATATGAAAGATAATCTAGACCATATGTGTGGAGAAAAACAAAGAAACTGAATTTTCCCATTATTTGTTTCTAATGCCATCTCCAGATACTTACAAGATGGCTGCTTGGACAAGGAAGTAGGTTTATTTATTTTTATTAAATATGTGACTAGAAGGTCTAAAACTAGACCCTATGTTTATAAACAAACACAGTGTTTGGCAAATTTGGTTGTTGTAACTGTCTAAAAATAATGCAGATGCTAATTGGTTGAAAACCATACAACAGGAGTTATTCAAGCATGAGATATATGTCCATGTTTTATGTGAATTTGTAAGAAGTGAATGAGTGATTAGAATAGATCAGATTCAAAGTTCTTTTCAACACAAAGATTCTGTGATTCTCTGATAATTCTTTTGTGTTACATTAGTAAAAGCAAGTGTGGCAATAAAGGTAAGACAAATTTCTGTTCCAGAAAAGTAAGAATTTGTGAAGAGTTATGGTTGCTCAATGATCTAATGTGTTCTCTCAGTAGTAAGCCTCATTCCCTACTAGTGGAAATGTCAAGGTGTATGCACTGTTTAAGATCATTTGTAGGTCCCCTGAATGCTATTAAAATAAAAATATCCTGCCTGGCATTCACGTCTTTTCTGAAGGACTCTGCTCTATCAATCTGTATTTATTTCTATTTCCCAAGTCAGTATCTACTGCAGAAAAATTCATATTTATATGATTATTTACATATTGTTTCCAACCTTGTATCTCTGATTATGATGTTCCCCTAAAGAAGAATATCTTTTTTTCTTTTTATTCTTCTATGCAAATCTTAAATATGTGTCAAAAAATAATTGTTTAACTCCAACTTATTTCTTGAAGCTTTTTCTGACTTAGTCATGCTGATTTTTTTGCTCTGCAGAGGAGTATTTGATTCATAAATCTATCTTTCCAAAATAAAATCATTTTTTCTAATACTTTCTATTATTAATTTCTTCTTTTCTCATACTGAAATTGGGAGCCAAATACTATATTAGTTTGTAGTCACCAAAGCACTTGTAATATAATTTGACCCAGAAGTGGCATGGGTAAATGTTTGCTCTTTCTCTTAACAAAATTCTAGGATCCTAATTATACTTACATTATAAATATCATTATTATTTCCTCATTTTGTACTCATATTACTTATCTTTTGCTGGGTGACAACATACCCCAAAACTCACCAACTAAAATAAGTCTTAATATTAACATTTACAAAATTTGTCAAGTTTAGATTTCCTTGAATCTGAATTTATTTTTATTGCAAATCTTCACCTATGAATATCTAGATATTTTCTTTTTTGTAGCTGATCCTCCCCATTGAATTGATCACTCCCTACTACACACACACACACACACACATATTGCCCCATTTTGTATTTTTTGTATACATTTCATTTTCACAGCTAAAATGTCATCTTCTCAAGATGGCAATTGTACTCCTGGCAAGTAACACTGTGCCTAATGCAGAGAGATTTCCACAATGTTTATGGAAATGAAATAGCTCTGACTTACTCCATATTTTGTTTTAACTAAAAAACTGTGTATGTGTCCTTCTAAACCTATGACATTTCCTTTGTCACCTAGAAGAGTTACTTGAGTTGTTGCTACGTTTATACAATTAAAATTTTGTTAACTTTTAAAAATTATTATTAGAGTATTTATACACTTATCATGCACACTGTCCTATTTGGTTACTCATGAAACAATATTAATATATTATTTTGACTGGAAGTGTTTCCTGAATCAACAAATGTTTATTAAATCGTACTTAAGTGTGATATTATGTAACTGTATTTTATTACCTTTCAATTGAAAAAATCTGTATATTATTCAGTTTCCCTTTATTATTATTCAGATAAACTTACCCTGCTTTCTGTTTGTGAAGCACATCTCTTAATTTCTTAGTCCTTGTGATTCAGAAAGACTTCCATTCATAGCTGGGGGAGGATGATTTCCAGATGAGAGCCAGAGAGAACCTTGACATAATAATGTTAAGTGACAGTTACCACAGTCATACTTTAGAAACCAATGAGAAGTAAGATGGATCTAGATTGTCAGAAAATATATTAGTACTTTCCCCTTGTGAGATTTGAAATGAAAAAATAGGCAAGTTGAAAGTATTCTTCAGTCATGAAAAATGACTATTTTAGAAACAAATCAACATGAAGAGGAATGGAGCCAAGAAGTGAGTGTGTGTTGGGGCAGGTTCTTTTACCATTTGAAATTCCAGTGGATCTGAGTTTCATATAGAAATTAAATATCAAAATTTACTGCTGTTCCAGATGGAAGCATACTCAGTGCATACAATTGTTTAAATCATTTTCATATTTTTATTTTTTGGTATTTATGAACTTGACAAGTACCTTTATCTCATAGTTTTATGAGGACTGTGAGCCATCTTTAGGAGGACTGTGAGCTAAAGAGTTCAGAGAGAATATACACTAGGGTTTTTTCCTTTCTGACTTTATATATTAGGTAACTACTTGCTATTAGTATGTTCTTGCTGTTGTCACCATTAAGAAATGTGCTTGTTTATAGCTTCAAAACTTTGCATGTAAGGCTATGAAAATATCATCTTCCTAGGTAATTAATTTTTAGTCATTTAATTGAAGTCTAGAAATGAAGATGTATTTTTAATCTGGGATAGGCCTGGGAATTTCCTGTTTGAAACACAATTGGGAAAGGATATTGGACTTTGATGGAAAAAAAGAATATGAATCTGCATCATCACAGTATATTTAATTCTATGTTGCACTCAGATATCATGGCACGTCAATTCATTATGCAGTTAGATGTGGCTGTGTAGGTGTACTTATTTTATCTCCTATTTATCATCTGTGTGTTCATATCACTCAAATCAAATTTTTGAGTTGCTTCAGATAGAGTCAAAAGGATATGTTTGTGTATTTCTATCAAGACAGATATTATTTTAATGGAATGGTTCATTAGATCATGAAGACTAGCAATTCCAAAACTGCAGTGTAAGCTGGCAGGCTATAGATCCACCAAAGACCCAATAATACATGGCAACTCTGAAGGCAGTCTGTTGTCAGAATTTCTTCTTACTGTGAGAAATTCAGTCTTTATTCTACTAAGGCCTCAATCATTGAATAAGTCTTTATCATGTAATCTAGGCCAATTTGCTTTATAGAAATCACTGATATAAATGTGCATCTAATTAAAAATATCCTCACAAAAAATCTAGAATAATGTTTGACCAAATATCAAGGCATCATGGCCCTAAGCAAATTAAGACAGAATTAACTATCACAAATCTAACCCTTGCCAATGTGGTATCCATCTTCATTTCATTAAGCCACAACTAATCTCTAAATAAAGATAACAAGGTCATATTTCTGCCTAACATGATACAGTTTTCTCGTGTAAAACTAAAATGCACTAACTCTTTCCTCCAAAGGATGCAAAGTCCTTGGGTGATGGCTACTCTTCTTGATAGTCTATAACTTAAATACTATAAGGGCATAATAGAAGGAAATGAACAAAGATATTTTCTTTGTAGACACATGTTCTTGACAAAATATTGATGAAATACTCAAGGCAATTACATCTCTTGTTTCTGCAAGTGGCTTTAGTTGGTATTTACACCCTTCTTCTTCCTTTACCATAATCCTTTGACTTCAGCAAGCATCTTAGCTCTTGTGATATGTGGAGAAATATTGCATATTCATACATTGAAAGAGTTTGGAGTTTGTCATCACCTTGTCACTCAGATCATAATTCTTGAGGGACTGAAGAAGCCATTAGAAGTCCTGGCTTGGTTAGATTATAACAGATTTCCATTATTCTTAGGGTATGGCAATAAAAAAGGATGCTTTGAAGGTCCTTATATAGCAAACATATCTTTATTTACTTTAGCTGTGTAGCACCAGCTCAATTTCTTCTTAGTAGTTTGTAACAATCACCCCAGTTGACATAGTAACTCCTTTATTTGTCTGTTGAGAGGCCTGAGGAGTCAAAGTGGCTGAGTCTTAAATTCCCATTTAATATAATCAATGTTGTGTTCCCTGGTGAAGGCATTTCTATTGTTGGAACTAAGACCTCCAGGCCAGCAGGGAGCAGGAAATGAAAATGTTTCCAGTGGATCACTAGGGATTATAGTGAATGTTGCCTATATTATTTCCATTCTTGATTACTAAACTCAGGAGAAACTGCACCATATATTGGACACAGATTCTCAGACAGAGTCTTTTGGAAAAACTCACCCCAGTCCTGTGAGGTATTGTCATCGAGCTTGAACAATAACTGAATCTTAAAAGTCATTCCACCATTCTGTCAAGCCAGCTGCTCCAAGATGGTAAGACTAAGTAATTCCATAATCATGGAAGATTGTTTTACTTTATTTACTCAGAAGTGAGGTCTTTTATCAAAAGCAATACCATGTAGAATATCATAGTGGTGGATAAGGAATTCTATAAATCCAAGAGAGGTGGTTTTGGTGGAAGCACTGCATGTAGGGAAAGCAACTTCCCAAACAGAATGGATTTTCTGCTAAGAATTGCCTGTTCTCTGATGAAAGTTGTTCAGTGTAATCAAATTTTCATCATACAAACTGGCTGATCAACTTAGGAAAGAGAGACATATTTATTGGGTACAAAGAATTGACTGTTACCATATTGACTGTGATGAGTAGAAGCACATGCTACTGAGCTTCACCTTTATCCCTGAAACCATGTCCTCATAGTTCACTAGGCAGTTGGGTGATAACAAAGATGACTGAGGAAAGAGGCTGAGTGGCCTTCTTAGGAGGTAATTTTATATACTTAATTAGTAGATCTTCTTTAGATGAGGTTAATCTTTGGTGGAGATTCACATGGGCATTGCCTAACTGGTGTAATCTATTTACATGACTCTTTCCCCAGAATTCCTTGTTATCAATTTTGCAATCATCCCTAAGCAGCCATCCAAACAATGGTTCAGACTATCCATCATTATACATTAAAAAGACTATTATTTCTTTCTCCAAGCAAGATGACATATCTCAAAGTTCTGCCAGCTGGAAGGATTTTCATTCATCACTGTTCTTCAAGGATATCTCAGAAAGGGGAAAGGGACTTTAATACTGTAGCTTTTTAGCTCACTTGGTTCCTGGGTTAGACTAGTGAGAAATATGTTGCTTTCATAGGAGAATCACAAATTTGAGGTCAGCTTTAGTAACTTAATGAGATGCTGTTTAAAAAATCCTGTCTCAAAATATAAAAAGGGCTAGTGATGTACTCAGTGGTAAAGCATCACTGAGTATAATCAAAGACTCCCCCTAGATATTTTGTCTCTCTTTTAGTTTTAGGAGGGGCCAGATGCAACAATTTTTTCTTCATCCTAGAAGGGATATTATGACAAGCTCTGCACCACTGTAGAAATTTCACTGAGGTGTGAGGCCCCTGAATTTAGTCAGATTTATGTTTCACTCTTGACACAAAAATGTCGCTAAGAAGTCTGCAGTAGTTGATCCTTCTTGACCACTAGGTACAATCAGCATAATGTTAACCATGTAATAGGCCAGTGTTTTATCTTGTGGAATGAAAGATGATAACTGTCCATATGAACTAAATGATAAAGGGCTAGAGAGTTGATCTACTCTTGATGTAAGACAGTGAAGGCTTATTGCTGGACTTGCTGGCTAAAAGCAATTTGCTTCTAGTATTCTTTATCAACAGGGATGAAAAAATAAGCATTTTCCAGATCAACAGTTTTGTACTAGGTATCAGAGGATATGTCAATTTTCTAAAGCAATGAAACCACATCTGATAGAGCAGCTGCCTTTTCTAGTTACCGCTTGGTAAAGCCTATTAAAGGTCTGTCCTCCAAGCCCTCCCAGAGTGGGTGAGTAGGTCCTAAATGGCAAGTCTATGGCAGTATTTCTAAGCCCTTGAATCCTTTAATCCACAGTAAAGCAAGATGGTTCTGGCATTTTAAGTTTATTCATCAGGAGCCACATTTTGCTCCTTATTTTGGCCAAGCAACCACATTAAGTGTTAGAGCCCTTTTAAACACCTCACAATCACAATCAAATGCAGAAATTTTTCTGTGGGCCCATAATCTGGCCTGGATACAACTGTATGTTCCTTCAACCATTATTTTATACCCTTAATATCCCTTCCTGTAAGTATTTCCCAGTCACTCCTCATATAAATCAAGGAGAAAGATGAATTACGTTGAAATGTAGTACTGCTTCTCATGTGTCACACATTGCACTGCACAATCGGGGCCTTCTTGACTTGAGTCTGGTTATAGGTCTAGAAGTAAAGAAGAGTGGTGGGGGCAGTTCTAGAGGAAAATCAGCAATGTCATGAAGGATACTGACATTAAGGTTTAGTGTTAGTCAAATTTTTGTCACTGTGACCAAAATGTCACAAGAACAACTTCAAAGAGGAGACATTTATTTTGGGCTCAAGGTTTCATAGGTCAGAGTCCCCCAACACAATACCATTGCTCTGGCCCTAAGGTGATGCAGTACAACAAAGAAGGGTGTGGTAGGGGAAAGCTATCAGCTCAGAGCAGCCAGAAAGCAGAAAATAAGTGTGGGAGGAGCCAGCTACAAGATACACCCACAAGGGCACATGCTTGGTGACCTACTCTCTCCAGCCAAGCCCCATGAACCTATAGTTAGCACCCAGTAATTCATTCCAATTATGAATCCATCAAATGGATTAATCTACTTATGAGATTACAGCTCTCATCATTCTTAATCTTGCTACTGGGGACCACACTTCCCTAGAATGAGCTTTTTGGTGGACAGTTCTAGATTGTAGATCTAGCCATACCAGGCTTCCTTGATGATGCAGCATCAATCCCTTCACATGGAAGTAGAGTGGCTTCTACTGGCAAAGTTTCTTCTACTGGCAAAAGCTCAATGTCCTCAGCTTCATCATGATTTTTTGGCATGTCTGCATTCTAATTTTTGGAATTCGGGTCTCTCACAATCAATTCCCTTAATTTAACAGTAGATAACTCATGGAGTTAGAAATCCAATTTGCATTATAATTCATCTATTGACAGGATAAAATCATGAGTTTGGTTTTCAACAATCCCAACCCTATGACTATAGGAAATAAAAGTCTCTTTCAGGACCAGAATAGTTTTCAGGTGATTTATACAGTACTAAAACAGAGAATTTGAATTTCTGTGTTGATTCTTTTCTTTTCCTATTTTGTCTAGCAACATTAGGAGTAACCATCTAATTTCATAATATTTATTAGTTTTAAAAAAATTTTTGATGGGTAGCTTGTATGGCTTTCCAGATCCTTTTCTCTAATAAGTGTTTGACTAAGAGAATCTAAGGCTGATATTTGTGCTGTCTCTATTGCCACAGTAGATTATCACTGATCTTTTTATATTGTATTTAGAGGTGCTAGTGTCTTTAAATCATACAAGATTAAAGAGCCAATCCAGAAACCCCAGAACCAATTTAGAAAAGTCATTGTGAAGATTAGTTTTAATTATTAATTGGACTTGACAAAAAGGTACCCAGAAAATTGGTAAAGGACTAATTCTAGGTATGACTGGAGGGGGTTTCCAGAATAGAATGGCATGTGAGATGTTGAATTTTATATCAGAATCTGTGCCTTTTGGATTCCACGACTTGTATTAGCAGCCCATGCATTCTTAGGCATTTGGCCTTAGTCTTGAGTGGTACACCATTAACTTCCCTGGATCTGAGACCTTTGGACTTGGACTCAGCCATACTGTTGACGTCTCTGCTCCTCCAGCTTGCAGATGGACTACTAGAAAACTTATCAGCCTCCATATCATGTGAGTGGATCCTATTCTTCCTGTCTACCTACCTACCTACCTACCTGCCTACCTCCTTCCCTCCCTCATTGGTCTATCTCCCATTGGTTATTTCCAGAGAACCCTGACTAATGCACTCATAATTGAGTTTTTATTCTCAAGAGTGACTCTTGATGCCAAAGGCTGCTTTATTCATGCATGATATTACCTTGATAAATTCATTTAGGGAACTGGTTCATGAAATTATGGAGGCTGGAAAGTCCAAAATCTGCAATGTAAGCTGGCATCCTGGAGACTCAGGAAGGAGCCACTGTTGCAGAATGCCTGAGGTCCATCTGATGTCAGAATTCTCTTTTGTTTAGACTCCTTGGTCTATTGAGTTCTTCAATGATTAGATGAAACCCACCAACATTATGGAGGGCATTGTGGTTTACTCAAGATTCTCTTATCTAAATTTTAATCAAAAAATTTAAAAATACTTGTACAGAAACATCCAAAAAATTGTTGACCAGATATTTACATGTATAACTGATCCAAATTGGCACATAATATTAACAACTGAATATAAAGTAAAATAGGACCATTAAGCTCTTAACATGAATATTATTTTATATAATTTATTTCAAATTAACTTTGCCTTCTGCTTTTATATCATTCATATCTATTTGTATTTATTTACATTTTTATTATTTGATAATTAAGGATTCTGGTTTACAGGCTGTCTTCCTGTAGATACTTGTGGAGGTTATTATAACTTTTTTCAAGTCAACTCTGGATTTAGCCGTCAACATTTGTTTCTCTTGCCCAAAGCAATCCCTGAAGTAACATCACAGAGATTGACACCATCTGCAGGAGTCTGCCCTAAAATTTTTACAAAGGGTTTCTGGTCTTAATAGGTCATTGGCTAAGACCTGATGAAATTTTAAAAGGGCAAAATCTTCACGTCTAAGGAATATCTTATCCTAGAATTTAAAGTCTACACATTTTAAAGGATTCAAAATTATTGGAATTTTAACTTTTTCATTAGTCTAGTTTGACAGTATTTCAACCTACTATAAATACTGTATTAAAAATAACTCATATGAATTTAACATTTTTCCATGTAATGATTCCTGAGTTCATTACCTTTTACTAGAGTAGTACTTTGATGTAACAGATAGGTGTAAACATCTAAACATCTAATATCAACATCTCCTGGAGAAATTATTGCTTTCCTGGCAATAAACAGGTTTATCAAACTTTTATCAAAGTTCAAGGTATAGTTCAAGACCTCAAAAGAAAATTTTGCCTTCCAACCTTATGGAGGTGAATTTCCTGCTCTTTTAACTATCTTTTAATTTGTATTCCTTTAATTCAGTCTTTATAATATCTTCAATTATATGATTTTGTACTAGCGAACATTTTGGAAGAAAGTTTCTAGGAAATAACTCTACCTGCAGCACTGAATTACAGTATTTTCTCAGTCATATCACATCTGTGATGCGCTTAACACCTGCACCACACTTATACTAGTGAATTGCTGTTGCCTGTTCTGTGACTTAATAGTACAGAATATACAACATATGTTGGTAATTCTTTTATAATATGTTTGAAAATGTGCATACAAACGAATCCTCTTCAGGTGCAAGAGCATGAATTTATAGTGCAATTAACAGTTTGAGCTCACACCTGCTTTAAATACCACATAGGCCTGTATTTTAATTACAAGGTATGCAATGAGACCATCCAAAGTCTCTATTCCATATGTAGTCTAAAGAACTGGTGCAAAATTCAATTCCAAGTTTTGAGCTTTGTTTGCAAGGCCCATACATTTTAAATTTTAAAATATTCTTTTTATAAACAACTCAATTACCTAAGGATTAAAAATGAAATAGCAAAGGAAGTAGGCAAAGGGTAGGAAGAAGGGGAGTGTAAAGAATGTATTCAGAAATGAAACTGACCAAATTGCATTGCTATATTGTGTTCATGTACAAATATGTAACAATAAATCCCACTATTATATATAATTTTGATGCACCAATGATTTAATGTTGAATGGTTAAAAATGATTGATTTCTTCACCTAGGAAGAACTAAATTGATACTTTTGAGTAAAATATTTCTTTAATCTGTCTTTTATTTGTCTAGTTCAGCTTCTCATCTGGGTTAGAGAAATAATCTCATACCTGGTGATCTGAACTCTTCCTTATTAATACCAGCAGTGTATAAAAGCTGTTATTGTTCCATATCTTCAACAATTTAAAAATCAACTAAATTTTTGTTATTCTTACACATACAAACATTTGGTTTAATTGACAATTTTCCAATACTGATGTGGTTTTCATATAATTACCAATTATGATTTCCACCTCTGTGAAATGTCTGCTGCTAATTTGCCCTAATATATTTTTCCATTTTGAATGTGTTTGAATATTTAAATATTTGGAGAAGTATTTCATACTCTGCATATTAATTATTTTATGGCTATGCTAATTGCAGGTATTTTCTCATAGGTTATATCTAGTCATTTAATTGTCAATGTAGAGTCTTCTCATGAATAATAAAGGTTAATTTTAATGTAGTAAGTTTATTAATATTTTCTTTATGGTATTTGATTTTGAGTTTTTATGTAAAATATTTTTCTAACCTAAAGTCCTTTTAATAGTTATATTTCTCCTCATCTTTTCTTCCTTGATATACCTAAAATATATGTGTTTGTTTGGCATGAGACAGTGAACCAATTTCATTTTTCCCCTTTACACAGATAAATTCAGATATTTTCTCCAACATCATTAATGAAGTAGCTGCTCTTTTCATGAATAAATTGGAATGTCACATATGCTGTACATGTAACTGATCAGATTTTGATCTAATGGTCAAATTTCTATACTAGTACCAAGACCAGATTGTACTACTTAGTTTAAAAAGTCTTATTTAAAACAAATTTGATATCTTACAAAACAAGTCTCCTTACTTCATTATTCTTTCAGAGTTACTTGGCTATTTTTTATATTTGTGGTTATCATGTCAAATTATTAAATATTTGTTTTATTTTTTTAAATTTGGCTTGAATTAAATCTATGTGTTAATTTGTAGATAATTGCATCCTTATGAGCATGTCTTTTGTGTTTTAATGATACATTTTTTAGTACCTTTATTTTATTTATTTATTTTTAGGTGGTGATGAGGTCTGAACCCAAGGCCTCACACATACTAGGTGAATACCCTGCCACTGAACCACAACCTCAGCCCTAATGATACTTTAAAGTTTTATATGCATTGATATTTATTTTAAAAATTGGTAGCTCTGATTTTTGTGCATACATATTTTATAATCATTATATGTCGTGATGAATTTTTCCCTTTATCAATATTTAATGATATTGAATTGTCTCATCTAAGTGATTTTGGCTTAAAATATGTTTTGTCAGATATGAGTATAGCTATTCCTGATTGCTTTTGGATTCCATTTACTTGGCATATCATTTTCTATCTTTTCACTTTGTGTATGTCCTTGCCCGTGAGATGAATTTCGTGTAGGCAACAGATTGATAGGTTTTGTGTTTTAATCCAACCAATCCATGTATTTCTTTTAATTGAAGAATTAAGATACTTTATGTTCAGGGTTATATTGAAAGGAATGGGCTTGTTCCTGTCTTTTTGTTATTGTTGTTTTGTTTTCCTCCTACTTATTTTGAATATTCTATTTTTAAAACTCTGATTCATAGGTTTGGTGGTTTTCTGCATTAATTATGTTTGTTTCCTCTTTGATTCTCATTTGCTTCTCTAATCTTCTAGTGAGATTTATTCTTTCTAGCACTCTCATGATTGTGCTTATGACTCTTAGTCTTTTGGGTATAGAAGTTCCTCAACTATTTTCTGGTTCATTTGTCATGGATTTCCTTAATTTATCTGTATCATGGAAGGTCTTGATTTCTTTTCAATTGGAAGGATATTGTTCCCTAAGTATTATAATCTAGGTTGGTAGTTCCTTATTTTTCTCCCCAGAGGTTTGAAATATATCATTTTGCACCCACCTTGTGATTAGATATTCTTCTGAAAAATATGCTGTTATTCTTATGGATTTAATCTTTAAATATGACTTGTTTCTTCTTTCTTGTAGCTTTTAATATTCTTTAAGTTTTCTTCCCTGTTGGCAGTTTGCTATATTGTGAAGAGGTTCTATTCTGATCATGCATATTTGGAGCTCTAAATGTATCCTGTACCAGATTTTTTTTCAAGATTTTGTAATTTTCTGCAATCATTTTCATTTATTAGGTTTTGCATGCCTTCAGACAAAAGTAATTCTTCCTTTTCTAATCCAATTATGCGTATGTTTGGGTTCTTAATGATGTCCCAGAAATCTTGAAATATGTATCTAAATTATCTGAGATTCATTCCTAAGATTTGTTTGGATATTTTTCACAATTTCTCCATATTGAATTTTTCATTATATCCTGCATTGTCTTCCTTACCTCATTTAATTAATTTTCTGTATTCTCATGGAATACAATGATTTTTTAAATCATTCTTTTGTTCTGTTTATCTGGCATTTGATCCACTTCAATATGTTTGCAATCTTCTATTAAAATTTTTAAGCTATTTTATATTAATTATTTTTCAAATTCATAAATTATAGGAGATGTCATATTGTTTATTTTTTTTCGTATTTCTTGTTTATGTAAGCTGAAATTTGCACTGTTCTTGCAGCTGTTAGGAGTAATGGTTTTTTGTGCAGTGTTGACTTGAATTCCAAGTGGATATCATCGTGTAAACTTCCTGTGACTTCATTACCTGTGATTAGTGAGGTTTTGGCACAGTGTGTACTATATCAGAGCCTGAGAGATATACTTTCTCTGTAGGATTCACAAAAGTGGGATTCAGGGTGGTAAAGGGCAGATTATGTGGGTGCACCCTTAGTGCTTACTTCTTTAGTTACCTGAAAATGATTCTGATATTGGCTGTTTCCATTGGGTGAAGTTTCAGAATAGCTGGGAACTCTCCCATTGTAAAATAAGCATCTGATAGGATTTGACCTGGGCTGGAATGTGGCCTGAATTGGGCTTCACTCCTTTCATGTGTGTTAGGAGTCTACTTAAGAGACAGAGGACCTATTCAAGGTCTATGAGACCTGGGCTTGATCTCTAGCAGCAGAAATAGAGAGAAATGGAAGGAGGCAGGGATGGAGAGTAAAGAGAAGGAATAATAATGAAAAAAAGAATAAATAGATAAATAAAAGATAAAAAGTAGAAATAAGAAGATAAAAGGGAAAAGTCCAATTAAATAAAAATAATAAAATAGAAGAAAAATAATAAGAAATAAAAAGAAAGGATAATAAAATGAATGAAGGATTCTTTCTGTCCAAGATGCTTGGAAACATTTTTCTCTGAGTCTTCTAAAGTTGTAATCTACCAGATATAGGTGTATAGTGAGCCACAGGGACCCTGTTTGGTTTTCTGAACCCTAGAATGGTTTAATTCCTAATATAGTTTTCTTTTCAAATTGGTCCCAGCCATAGCACTCTGAGGGGTTGCTGAGAGATGCTTGTTGTGCATACTCTAGGCCACCTACTTATTTATATCTTTGTCTGCAAATTACAACCTTCTGCATCATGCTGTGACTTTTTTTCTCTGTTTTGTTATTCTCCAAGTCTCTGGAATCTACCATGTCTTGTTTTCTGTGCTGTCAGTTACCATTGTTCACCCAGAGTCCCTCATCTTTATGAGAATTTATGCACCTTTTGCTTTGTTTTCCATCTTCTTGAGGAGCAAATTAGTGCTCGCTATCTCTGTCCCAACATCTTGAAAAATGCTTCAGCAGCTTTTAAATGATTCAATAAAAAATATACATAACCATATAATACTTTTCTTAAACAACGAATAATTTTTTAATTTTGTCAAACGCATTACTGTTGAAATTAATTTTTTTTTAAATTTGATATTATAATGAAGTTTTATTCATAATTTTTCTAATACTTTTCAAAGAATGAAAATTAATCTTACTTGGAATAGTAACCTAGTTGTAGTATGTTTGAATCAAAATAACATCAGAAACATCAAAATAAAATACAGTTTTAAACATGTAAAAATAAATTAATAGAATTAAAAATAAATGATAAAGTACTTTCCATAAAATTATAAAATATGAAAATTTTGTTATATAGTGCATATACAAGAGAGCTTTAGATATTCATTTTTAAAGACAAATATATATGTCAAAATTGCTACTACATATATATATACAGAAGAATAACAAGAGTACATAATTTCTAAATGAAGGAAAAAAATGGAGTGAGGAAAGGGGAAAATAATAACCAGAATGGTGAATATAAAGAAAAATACAAAAGAAAGACTGGGGGAAATTTGTAAAATATAAGATGATATGTACTTCAGTAATAATACTTTTTAATAAGTGCATTCTTAATGACTTTATTATTGATGTATAGTGCCTATAGAACTTTTTCAAATAAACGAGGAAGACAAACTGCCTAAAATACAATAAAAATCAACAAACCCACTCCCTAAAAACTGTATGAGTAGTTATTTCATAGAAGAGGTAGTGTGAGTGGCTAAATAACAATTGTTCAATCAATTCTTCATCCCATTTAACATTCATCTTGTTAAATATCCAACAAATAGAATAAAATGAAATCTTTGGAAATTTCAATTGCTGGTGAAAACCTGGAACAATTGTGACTTCTACATTTACACACCCAGGTGCACACCCAAGACTCAAAAATTCTATTCATGGAAATTCTCCCTTGAAGAATGCTTGTATATGTGCATGAAGAGACATCCTGAAGGATAGACAAAGAAGCATTGTTTTGGAATAGCAAAATGTTGGAAGGAAAGAAATTTTGAAAACTCTCAGTAGACAAAATTATAAAAATGTAATGCTATTAAAATACAACAAAATGCCATTTAATAGTGGAAATGAATCAAGTGCAACTGTATGCATCAATATATATTTCTCAAAAAAACAGATTAAATGTGACAAAAAGCATAGCACTGAATAATACATTTAGTATTATATGATTCACATAAAATTTTGAAAAAACAAGTACAACTTGAAAAACATGAAAATAATTCACACATATATAGAAATATCTATAAGAATGTAGAGAATGGTAACATAAAATTCAGAATATTTATTACTTTGTGGGTTGGAAATGAAATCTGAGAAATGATTAGAGCAGGCTTAAAAGTATTATTGGTATTTTATGCTTAAGCTGTACAAACATAAGTATAACAAAATTCATATATATTTTGTAATCTCCCTAAAGTATTATAATTTGTTATATAAAATATTTCTTCTGTTTTATGTGAAATAAAGTAAAATTTTTAAGAAGATAAATATTTATTCTGAATCAGGTAAACTATTATAGTGTATAGTATACATATAGTAGTTTTAAAAAAGTTCTAATTTGGCAAATAGTAATAGGGTAATACACCAGAAAAGAATAAGCATTTGAGTATTCCAAGGCAATGCTGACAACAAAGAGATAACATAGAAGTTGAGAAAAATCAAGAAATGATTAATGCAATTTTTAGAAACAGATTTGGCCTCTTCACACTTGACTGTACTGGGAAGAATAACAGATGGTTCTATATACACGAGTGATGGCGGTAGGAGCTCCTGTAGTTCTGTATGGACGAGTATGATTGGTTCCATTTTAGTAGCATTTATGCAATGTCAGCTGCCAGTATCTGAACAATATATTGTAACATTAATTATGTCAAATAAACCAAACACACTTTAGGTAAATAATATTTTCAGTTTAGAATTGGAAAAAAATAAGACTAAAATTAAGTTACCAGCTCAAAGTGACCTTGCAGGTACTAGTGGAGTCTGAATTTCAAACTCTGCCTCACTTTTTCAGTTCTCTGTAACACTGAATTCAGAGACAGGAATGATGAAGATGAGCATCTGGGAATAATTTCAACCTCGGCTTTTTAATCCCTAACATTCTTTATCATACTTTTATCATTTTTGTGTATTACTCTTACATCCCAAGGTTCATTGTAATTAGCCCTTAAATTTTTCATTTCTTCAAAAAAAATCTAAACTTTCAATTAAACATAATAGGCTATCTAGCTAACTGTCCTTAGCACATCCTGACCCTACTCTATCATAATTATCTATGGAGAGATCAAACTACTCAAAGAAAAGAAAAAGTCATATGTTTACCAAAAGTGAGATTTATTACCAGTATTCTGGAAGAATCTGAAAGAAGATTGAAAATTTAGTTGATCTTTTAAACATTTTTATCCCTACCTTTACACCTTCAAAAAATTTTTAAAAAAATGAATTACTGAGACTTACAAAGATACATGATACAAAATTACATAATATGAAAAACTTGAGAATGAATTCTGGCAAACAGAAGTAAAGGTAGGAAGAGAAGATAAAGTGGGGAGTAAGGATTGAACCCGAATACATGCTGTACTGAGTGCTGTAGTATTTGCCCAATACTCATGTCCACCCTGAACCTGTGAATGTGACCTTAATTAGAAACAGAGTCTTTGCAGATACAATTGAGATAGGGTAAGATCCTACTGTGCAAGGTTGGGGTGGGTATGAATGTGACTCGTGTCTTTATAATAAGAGTGAAATTTTAAAACAGAGACTCAGACACAGAGGATAAGGTCATGTGATGACAGAGGCAGAGACTGGACTTACGAAGCTACAAGTCAAGGAAATTTCAGGCAGCCATCAGAAGAGGTAATAGGCAAGGGAGAATGAGTCCCTTGTGCCTTCCAAGAGAGCATGGCTTTGTTGAAATCTTGATTTCAAACTTCCAGTTTCCAGAACTGCAAGAGAATGAATTTCTGTTATAATTATCCAAGTTTGTCATCGTTGTTATGTCAGTCTCGGAAACTAAAACATATGACATCCATAAATATATTTGCATAATACAGTCTGATATTTTAATTTAATATATCTCTAATATTTATCAGCTGTTTTCAACAAATTTAAGGCAGATGAAACTGAATGCAGAAACTATTTCAGAAACACAAAACTCGTCATTGCTCTCCAGTGAGGTCACCAACCTGAAGGTAGGACAACAATTTATTTTCTTGTTCCTCTAATCTATTTGTCTTATCCTAGGGTCACAAGTTCTTGCCCAGGAAAACGTTTTTAGTACTTTTCTGTAGTTTTTATTTTTATTTTTTTAAGAAGGTAGGCTATTTGCTTTTGCTTTTGTTTCTGCCTGTCATTAGTGCTATTCTTTTTCTATTTGTTCAAAATTTTAATTCTAAGTAGAATTTAAAGATGTCCAGGAATAGGAGAGCTGAGTTAGCTGCAAGAGTCATATGGTGTGAGCAAATGCAGAGTCAAGAAGCTTGTGAAGTAAGATGTTGGGTGATTTTGGTCTCAATAGAATGCTTAAGGATGGGAAAGAAATAGGAAGAGTTCCTTGAATCAGGGCATCTGAGAAAGTGTCATTGTTAAGGTACCCCATCCATTTGGTCTTTAGAGGAGCAAGAACATGGGTATGATAATACTTCAATTTTGATGAACAGAAATAATTGTGAAATTGGGCTCCAGCTAGGTATTTCAATCTGACATCTGACCAAAAATCTCACAAGCGAAATTCTGATAATACCTGAGTGTGTAATGGGTGGAGACAAAGAAAAGTCACATCATGTATTTATTGGTAAATACAAGATCTGGAGAGACTAATGCTTGTTCTGGTATGAATAATAGGAAAATAGTTAATATTCATTATAGACAAGAGAACCATTTGATCAAGAAGAAAAAATTGTGTTTTTCCATGTGTAGTTCTCAAAATTTCCAAGAGAATGAGTTAGGCTTGATGGATTACTATCCACAAGCCAATTCCTACCAGTTCCAATGAAGACCACACTGAGACTGCAGCTGTCCATAAAGATTAGATTTTGAACGGCTGATGCTGGGCTTCAAACTGCATGGCTGCTGCCCAAAAGTCAGACACCCCTACTGTTACTCCCACCAGAATATCCATTCTGTGTGGAGCCTATCACCTCATTTAGCCAGTAAACTTTATATTACACACCTGTGCTATGTATTCCAGGCAGTTTGGAGATATCCTTTTTTGGCTAATTTCTTAAAAGATAAATCTCATGGTGGGAAATGTTTTAAACCACAGAAAGGTGGTCAAAATGAAAGAGTGAACACAATCATAATACATGCACATCTATTAGATCTATTAAAATGTACACAAACAGAATAAAATAATGTTATTTCCTGAGGATTCAGAGAAAGGATCAACTGCTAAAAATTAATTATTTAAATATAGAAACTAGAAGGAAATTTTAAAATTTTAAATGAAAGATTTCAATAGTATACAATAAAATGTGGCTTCTTTAAAAGATATACAAGGAATTATATAAAGAAAAATTACAGACATGATAGTTTGTATAGAAAAAAAATTTGCGAAACAAATTTGACATATAATATCAAAATTAAACTTACCACTAGTAGTAATAAAAGTAAATTTGACTTTTAAAAATTAAGAAAAGGAATAAAAGTGATAGTATCAGTCACTTTTATTTGTAGCAGTAAATGTCAAGTATACTCAAATGGGTAATTTGAAGAGAGTTTAGTAAAGCAAACATGTAATAAGGTATAATGAAAATAATACAGTTATAATACAGTCATAATACAATGCCACCAACATAGGGAACTGTAACTATCTATAGCCAAGGAGGAAAAAGAAAAGGTGACTATTGCAATTTGTTAGCCACACCAAACAGGAGCTACAGGGCAAGGGAATTAAAAACTTTAGGTTATATAGGCCAAAATTCAGAGATGCAGAGCAGTTGGCAAAGGGTAGAGAATGAATCTGGAGAAATCTACCACAGCCACACTCTATGGAAATTTCTTCAGAATGTTGAAGAAAGTGAACAAAAGAAGTAACAATTACTACTGTTGATTGAAGATTCATAAGGTAAGCTTCATCAAGATTTTTACATGTATTATTTCAATTTATCAACCCAGGAATCCTAAGGAATAGGTAGTATTGTTCTAACTTAATAGTAATAATAATACAGATAATTTGAATAATTTTTCCACCATCACACATAATATTGGACAATCTTGATCATCTCCTCAATTCCCTTTGTCTACTCTTCTTATGTTTCCAAAAGAATTAGATTATGTTAAAAAAATTAATCTCTCCTCCACAGTAATGAATTTCAGTACAACTTTGCTTCATTATGAAGTTCCAGGAGTTGGAACTCATAGAACCAAGTCTAATGTAGCCCTTCATGGAATTTCCTTGATAATTCATTCTGACCTAAGTATGGGTATGTGTCTAAAGAAAGCTGCCTTAGATCAAAGAAATGACAATTAAATTTGGGGGCTGGATTTTGTTTAATATAGCTCTTGAAAATATATATCTTTTTCTAATCACAGGTTATGGATACTGCATAACATAAACTCTAAAGAGGGGTGTTAAATAGACATGGGTTTTGATTTCTGAGTTTTTACATGGTAATATTCTGCTGCCGAACACAAACACTTCTGCTCTCACATTGCCTTGATCAACGAAGAAATGAATTTTCTTATATAGCTAGAAGTCCCTGGGGAGAACATTCTCTGGGTGAGCTTAATCAAGCACACAATGAAGTCCTTGAGGACCCAAGGTCTTTCTGTTCCTTGTCTACACAGATTTCTGCATTGTTTTCATTGTAAGACTGTCACCTACACTGGAATTCTAGTTATGTGGGGTAATTAATTTCTTTAAACATTGATACTTATTTGGGCTATAGTTTTCTTATTTAGAATGAACAGTGTGCCACAAACACAATTTGTTTGCTATCCATAATTTTAAGAGGCAAAGTCAGAGATTCAAGTCCAATTTTTTTTTTTTCAGGTTTATTTGATTTCTCTGATTCACTTTCAACCACTATGCTGTGATTTGACAAGTGAGATGAATAGAGAGAGGTAAACAGTTCAACCTAAGAATTCAAAGTATTCCCAAAGAAGAATTCAAAATTATTAGAACAGGTGCAATATTAATATTTAAATCATATTTTCCCAAGTTTCAGAAACCTTGATGTTCAAAAAGACACCTTAATACTTGAAATTTACTTAAAAATTTAAGGACATATGTAAGTAAGTAATTTATTTTTAAATTATAAGTTATCTAAAATAGTCACAATTATTTGCATAGGTAAATCATCACGTATTTATATGCAACCTTATGCAAGTATGGAGTGAACTATCATTTAAAACCAAAAATATCATGTCAATTTTAAAAAATCATTTAGTCATTTACTTTTTTATATATCTTCAGGTAAAATTGGCACAGTATATTAGTAGAACTTTAAATAATAAAATATGCTATATAAAGAGTCAACATAAAGCTAATTTTTGCTTAGAATGAAAGAATTACAATTAGAACAAGTACTTGTGTGGCAACCAGCTATTAAATGATGATGGTCAGCATATTAGTAGATTGGCCAATATATTCATGAACGAAACTGTTTTTTTAACTGAAACTTATTTATTCATTTGAGGTTATTAGTACATCAAATAAATTTGTTGTTGATGTTGTTTCATTTATTTTCACTTTTTTTACTTACAAAATATGAATCTCTATAAGATAGTAACTTGTTAATTTAAGGCAGGAGGACATTATTTTTCCCTGAATATATGTAATCTAGTTTGTCCTTCTTGTAATTCCAAGTTATAAAAGCCAGACATCTGAGAATTATCCCATGCTCCTACTTTCATAAAGCCTTCATGATTCTTTGTCCTTAATTTTATTTGTTTTGACCTAATTTATCTCTCACATTGGCCTTTCTCTCTAGTTGTTTGCCTATATTGAGGTTTTCATAAAATTAAACAGCATGAACCTGGGTCTCCAAGTGTCCAGATTGACATTATTTTTTCCTCTTCATAAAATGAAAATCAGATGTCATTCTTTTTATTTTTTTTCAAAATGCCTCAATAGATTCATATTATCAACTTACTGAATAAAGAAATTCAGGATTGTCTTTGCTCCATTCTTCATTAAAAGAGTAGGAAGTTAATGAACTAAAAATAAATCTTTTATGGCCTTTGGCAAGAGTTATTGCCCCTCCTGGAAAATTTGCTGTCTTGCAGGATTTCCTCTCTGCCTACTTGGCTAGTGCAGGAAGAAGGGTCACAGGTGGCTCCCATGAGAGACAGTGTTCTTGTTCTTGATGATATCTCTCTCTCTCTCTCTCTCTCTCTCTCTCTCTCTCTCTCTCTCTCTCTCTCACCCCCCCATATCATTATTTATTAATAGTGTAGAGAAATACTGCTAAGTGAATTTGAGGTTAAGATTTAAGTTGGGAGCTACAAAGGAGGCCTTCAATACAACCCCAATTGTAGGGTTTTGGACTTATATCAACACAGTTAAAGAAATTCTTGCTGTGTCCTAAATCAATTCAAGAGGGTAGGTTGGCAATTGAGGTAAAGATCTTATTCTAATGAAGCTGAAAATCTGCTTTGTATACTTACTGTAGGATAATACCCCTCAGAGACCTCTAGGGAGTTAGCAATGGTTGCAAAGGATTCTAGGATTCAGAATTTGATCCATACCTAGAGTCTCACTATACTAACTGGATTAACATTGAAAGAGGAAGTGAGATCTTGGGTTGGGTTTTTTCCATCACCAGTCCTTTTCTTTCATAAATCCATCTCTACATTCTTCTACCTATTCTCCTGCTTAATCAGACCTCATTTTCCAATATCTAAATTTCAAATATGTTTGGTTTTTAGGCTGTCTTAACTTTTTAAATGAAATGTATTTTTATTTTTATTGATTTTTTTAGTAATTTTTAACATTCAGATATATTTTGACATTACTACAAAAGTATGGAATATAATTTGCTCTAATTCAGCCCCCAGCACCTTCCCTTTCCGTCCCCCTGGTTTCCTTCTACTCTAACAATCCTTCTGCAATTTATAATTTTGTTTTTCTTTAAATTAGTGTCTTGTGAATATATGTGAAGTTGGAATTCACTGTGCTAAATTAGTACATGTACATAAAACTTTGAAGACATCTTTCCTATATAAACTACAGACTCTTAATTCTTAAAATATCAGTGTAAAGATCATTCATTTTCCGTTCTCCCAAAGTAATCGTACTATAAAATACCTAATAGTTAAAAACAGTGCTTCCTTGTATCTTCACCACACTATGAGCTCTTGTATATGATTATTGTGTTGTATTATCTGTAATACCTAGTACAGACCTTGAAAGTTAATGAAAGTTAATACACTTAATTACTTTAAGAGCTCAAGCCTTGAGTCAGTTACAGAGGTTCACACCTGTAATCTCAGCTACTAGCGAGGCTGAAGCAAGATGATTCCAATTTCAAGGATAACCTCAGCAATTTAGCATGACCCTGCCTCAAAATAAAATTGAAGAAAAGGCCTGGGGAATTTAGCTCCATGGTAGACTAGTTACCTAGCACAAATAAGTCCCTGAGTTAAATCTCCTGTAGCACAAATTAAAAACAAGAGAAACAACAATGCCTATGATAACAAGCACACTTCTTGGTACCTGGAATACTAGATTTGAGCTTTGGTTCTGTTATTGTTACCTCAGAAAAAGTTTGTTCTTGTTCATTCATTCCTTTATTTGTTTTTAATCATTCAATCATCTGCCAAGTATATTGAAAACTTAGTCATTCTAATCAGATTTATATATATATATAAATACATAAATATATATGTATGTTATATATATAACTATATATGCATATATATGTGTATATATATATATATATATATATATATATATATATATAAAATAAACAAATGGGACAAAATTATCTAACATAGGTGGTAAATTAAGTAGGAAAATGTAGATCAGAGAACAGGCTAGTAGACATCTTGGGAGATAGTTCAATGAGGTCAATCTCAATGACAAGGTGATCTTTTTTTTATTTTTTTAATTGGTTGTTCAAAAACATTACAGAGCTCTTGACATATCATATTTCATACATTAGATTCAAGTGGGTTATGAACTCCAATTTTTACCTCAAATACAGATTGCAGAATCACATCAGTTACACATCCACATTTTTACATAATGCCATATTAGTGACTGTTGTATTCTGCTACCTTTCCTATCCTCAACTATCCCCACTCCCCTCCCCTCCCAACTTCTCCCTCAACCCCATCTACTGTAATTCATTTCTCTCCTTGTTTATTTTCCCATTCCCCTCACAACCTCTTATATGTAATTTTGTATAACAATGAGGGTCTCCTTCCATTTCCATGCAATTTCCCTTTTCTCTCCCTTTCCCTCCCACCTCATGTCTCTGTTTAATGTTAATCTTATCCTCCTGCTCTTCCTCCCTGCTCTGTTCTTAGTTGCTCTCCTTATATCAAAGAAGACATTTGGCATTTGCTTTTTAGGGATTGGCTAGCTTCACTCAGCATAATCAGTTCTAGTGCCATCCATTTCCCTGCAAATTCCATGATTCTGTCATTTTTTAGTGCTGTGTAATACTCCATGTTGTATAAATGCCACATTTTTTTATCCATTCATCTATTGAAGGACATCTGGGTTGGTTCCACAGTCTAGAAATTGTGAGTTGTGCTGCTATGAACATCAATGTGGCAGTATCTCTGTAGTACGCTCTTTTAAGGTCTTCAGGGAATAGTCCAAGAAGGGCAATAGCTGGGTCAAATGGTGGTTCCATTCCCAGCTTTCCCAGGAATCTCCATACTGCTTTCCAAATTGGCCGCACCAATTTTCAGTCGCACCAGCAATATACAAGAGTACCCTTTTCCCCACATCCTCGCCAGCACTTGTTGCTGTTTGACTTCAGAATGGCTGCCAATCTTACTGGAGTGAGATGGTATCTTAGGGTGGTTTTGATTTGCATTTCTCTGAGTGCTAGAGATGGTGAGCATTTTTTCATGTACTTGTTGATTGATTGTATGTCCTCCTCTGAGAAGTGTCTGTTCAGGTCCTTGGCTCATTTGTTGATTGGTTTATTTGTTAACTTATTGTCTAATTTTTTGAGTTCTTTGTATACTCTGGATATTAGGGCTCTATCTGAAGTGTGAGGAGTAAAAATTTGTTCCCATGATGTAGGCTCCCTATTTACCTCTCTTATTGTTTCTCTTGCTGAGAAAAAAACTTTTTAGTTTAAGTAAGTCCCATTTGTTGATTCTTGTTATTAACTCTTGTGCTATGGGTGTCCTATTAAGGAATTTGGAGCCCAATCCCACAATATGTAGATCGGAGGCAACTTTTCTTCAATCAGTGATTTAATAAAGGTGCAGTTTACCTGGGATGCAGTCTTCTATGAGACAGACTAACCAATTGGAAATCCCTAATGCAGGATTCTTCCTGGCAAGTGAGTCCCACACCAAGGACACCAGTGTCTCTAGAGTGGGTGAGGGGAAAAGGGCCGAAAGCCAAATGAGAATTTGATTGTGACGTCTTGAAGACCATTAGGAAGGTTTAGTTCTTACTGGGAGCAAAATGAGAGATCATTGGAAGGGCTGGAGCTGAAGAGGGGGAGATGCCATTACATTTCAAGTTTTTGGACAGAAGCAGAGACTCAATAGGACCCAATGGCAGTATTCCAGTTAAGAGATGATGTAGATTGAATTGGGTCATATGCTAGAGGTGATAAAAGTGGGTCATATTCTAAAGACATTTTGAAGGTAGATCTTGGCAGAACTCTCACTACCAAGTATGAGAGATCCACCAGAAATATGAGTGGAGATTTCTCTAGGTGTCAGATATATGAGTCTTAGTTCTGTGGAGAGGCAAAGGCTAAAACAAATAATATGGAAAATTTCCCCAAATGAATGATTGGTAAAGCTATGAAACTTGAAGATGTTGTTGAAACCATCATTGTCAATAGAGAAGAAAACGCTTATATAATAATCAAGGAGTCATATTTATGTTAAGAATCAATGGAAATCAACAACTATTGAGAAGAAAGAAAAAGATGATAGAAGAATCACCAGAATGTAATACACTAGATTTTATTAAATGAACTGTTTCAAACAATAAGTGATCAATATTACTATGTGCTATTGCTAAATCATAGAGCTCGTAATTGAGCTGGGTATGTTGTGCAGAGGGAGAACATTTGACTTTCATCCCCAAGACCCTGAGTTCAACCCCCAACACCACCAAAAAAAGAAAGGAAAAATCCTCCATACTTCACAACTGACTTTCAGACTGTCAGATATAGGAATGTGAAAGTGATTGTTGATCTGATAAGAGCAGCTGTTGTGAAGTGATGAGAGACAGATGAAATTATCATGAGCATGAAATGCTAATAGAACAGGAATTAAGACATCAAAAATTAGCTTATATATTACAGATACTAATATATATATACTAAATATTCCTACTATCAATTATATAATATAATTTTATATCATTAATGTTATATAACATTAAAGTTATATGTATTATGTTTTAGTCAGTTTTTCACCACTGTGACTAAGTCCTGACCAACACAATTATAGAGGAAGAAAAGTTTACTTGGGGGCTCATGATTTCAAAGGTCTCAGTCCATGAGAGTCCTCACCTCAAGCAGGCTCCATTCCTTGGGGCTTGAGGTGAGGCAGAACATCATGGCAGAAGAATGTGGCACAGGGAAGCAGCTTACACACGATGATCAGAAAACAGAAAGAGAGATACCACTGGCCATATATAAAATATATATCCCAAAGCCAAGCCCTCAATGCCCCACCTCTTTCATTTACCACTTAGTTAATCCCATCAGGGGATGAATTCAGTGATTGGGTTAAGGTTTTCAGAACCCAAACTCGTCTTCTCTGAACTTTCTTGCATTGTCTCACATGTGAGCTTTTAGGGGATACCTCACATCCAAAACATAATAATTATGAATATATATATCCATTATGTAATTAATATACATTTATATATATGAGTCTTTTCAAATTTGTGTGCTGTTATAAAGATACAAAGAAATGAGTCTATAATCGGAAGGCAATGTGAGTTCTAGGCATTCATACATACACATGTTCACACAGGGCATAACATTCATGAATAGGTAAAAGATGTCGATATGTATCATACTACCACCTTCAGATATGTTCCGGAAAACTCCACGCACAATACTAAGAAGAAAGGCAAAGTACACAAGTTTAGAAAGAGCTAGATATGTAGGTGAGATTGAAGTCTGCAGAAGTAACCATCAATTTTTTTCTACTGCTGCATTACAATTGACCATGACCTTCATTGCTTTAAACAACCCATGTTAATTTCTCACAGTTTCCATGGTTGGGGGTACAAATAACCTAGCTACATCTAGTGCTTAGAGTCTCAGCAGGCTGCTGCTAGATATTAGTCAGGGCTGGGGTTTTATCTATTTTGGGGTCTTCCTTTCAGCTTATATTGAAGCATTCATCACTTTGCAGTTGTAAAACTCAAGACAATTTGCTTCTTCAGAGCTCACCATGCATAGAAAGACACTTTGCTACTTTGAGTCTACCTTGGGAAAAGGCTTAGATCTCTAAGTCTCTCCTGATTAAGTCATTCCCACTCAGGGTAATCTCTCACTTGTTTAACTAAAATCAAGTATTTGCATCACAAAAAATGATAAATATATAAGGTAATGCATATGTGAATCAACTCAATTTTTGTCAGTATACTACATGTATGTATTTCCAAACATTGTGTTGTATGTAGTTAATATATACAATGCTTGTCTATTGAAAAATACAAGTGAATTAGGGTAAAAAAAATCAAGTGATCAGAGGAATCAGCTACAACTGCTAAATCCCTTCACCTTTTCCATGTAATGGAAACCATATTTCCCTTACCATATTTCCATGGTGAAGAATAGATCTCTAGATCTGCCCACAGTCAAGGCTGGGGCCTGTATAAGAGTGTGATTAATTAGTGTGTTTATCTTCTGATTGACTTTTCCATTTTCCATTCATATGAGTAAATAAGAAACAATGCCAACCACTAAGATTGAACAAACGAAGGAGGCAGAGAAAGCATGAGAGAAAAGGAAAAGTGTAGAAAACAGTTTTACAAAGGAGGAGGAGAGAGAATGACTGGATGATGGATACTTTTCACACAGTCAGCATCATCTCATATTTTTCTTCAGTCAGCTTGTGTGAGTTCTATAGAATGGAATAGGCAGAGCGTTGGATTTTAACACAGGAGAGTGACAAAGGAGAGGGAGGTAAGGTGGTTGGAGATAGGGAGGTAGAATGTTAGTTAATTGAATAATCAACTAAATTAATTTTGTATCCTCTGAAATGCATGAAACAGTACTTTTCCCTAGTATTCATTAAAAACGTATTTACTAAATTTAAATTATGTATTCAAACCCAAAATAGTACTATAAGTCCTCTGAGTATTCATTACTTATTTGTAATAATTACCGATTCCTTTGCCTGTTGAGGAAAATCTGAAAGGGATATTAGATTTGTCTAAACCTTTAATAAATATGTAACATTTATCTTTATCTCTCTGTATATGAAATGCTCTTCAGTATTTAATGATTTTTCTTAATAACCAAAACACAGGATTTTTTTTCTGACTTTCAGATCTTTTCCTAATCTTAGAATACTTTTGAAATGCAGATATAATGAATATGAAATATAATCAAAATATCTCAAATACATTTAGTCTATTTTACAAAGATGATATTAAGGCCTCCCACTGTACTTTGCATCCTAACTAAAACTGAATATTGTTGTATATAAATTTGAAGAGTTGTGTCATTTCTGTGTGCAAAAAGTCATATTCTGAACTCATCTTTTGTATGGAGTCCAGAGATGGCCAACTCAGAGAGCCAGTAGGGTTGGGTTCCTCTGGGCAAGTATTTCAATTGACTATGCAGAAAAGCATAAGATGTTACAAGGAGAAGGAATAAGCAATAAGAGGCGTTTTGATTGTTCATTTCTTTGTTTTTCCTATTAAGAGAATAAGAACTATGTGCTGAAAATTAGACCAGAGAATGAAATAAAAAAGCAAGATAAAAGCAAGAAGGTAGATTTCAACATGTTCTTCTACCCCTAGTAAGGATACTAAATATTAGCAACTTAGTGAAGCATTAAGTTAATGACTCTGTTTTTTTTTAACTTTTTTAAGTTGTAGATGTACACGATATTTTATTTATTATTTTTTTTTTTAATGTGGTGCTGAGGATTGAACCCAGTGCCTCACACATGCAAGGCAAGCACACTGCCGCTGAGCCACAATCCCAGCCCAATGACTCTCTTTGGAACTCTATTGGGTAAAGTATAAGTTGATGCTTCTAGAAGAGAAACCTTCTAAATTACACTTTGTATCCTGAAAAAATTAAGTTCCACAAAATGTTAGTTCCATGATAATGCTTAATAGCATAGAGTATCCTATTATAACTGCAAAGTCTTGAATTCACCTATGTATGAAATATTTTCCTAATGTCCATATTCTGTAGCAATTATTATTTTTGTCTAGTATGGAGACTACCTATTGTTCTATAATTAAAAAGGTGGCTTTGCAGATATATGCAATAATTGCTTTAAGATTATGGAAAATAAGAGAAGTTGGTAATTACTAACATTTTTAAGATCCCTGATTCCTGTAAAAAAAAAAAAAGGCATGAATCTAACTGGAAAAGTGATATGGATGATGAAGTAATTGCTTTATTTAAAAATTATGACACTAATGGGAGCAAAAGGAAAAGTTAAAGGAATAGAAAGCATAACCATAGTGATTGTCTCTTTAAAAAAAAGGCATTAGAAAAATTATAGGCAAAGAACAGATTTCTTTTCTGGCCTAAAAATTATAATTTATATGATTTGATACTGTAATTTTTTTGGATCCAGCATACTTGATCATTTTCCTCATTTGTACTTTTTCTGCATCCTTGCCTGATACTTTTTATCATTTAATTACCTTATCAATCACTTTCCCTGCGTTAGTTCTTAAGTACTACTGAAAATCATCTTCACAGTGTTGGAAAGCAAAATTGATTTGCTCTCCCTCCATATCTCTCTCTCTCTCTCTCACTCTCTCTCTCTCTCTCTCTCTCTCTCTCTCTCTTTTTAACTAGCAAGTACTGAGACTGACGTAGCTTAAAATTATATATTAGATTTTAACAGGTGGTTAAGTGTTTATTAAGCTTTCACCCTTTTATCTTGTAATGGTAGGAATCCAGTGGAAGAAATATAATTAGAATAACAAAAACGAAAATGATATGTTGGAGCAAACAGAAGAAAGTGAGCCTGCCTCTAGTCGGATTAGTTTCTTAATTACAGCCAACCCAGGGAAAGCTAATACAGAACTCGGGATAGACAATCATACAAACATACATACTTTTTTAAGTTGGTTTGCTATAGTGATTCACAGTCATGCTTAGAAAAAAGTACAACCAACTTAAATACTTAATATAACCACCCTAAAAAATGTGTTATGTTTCCCTGTCACTATTCAATATTGAAAGATATGCCCTTAGATGATTTTTAGACCCAAAGAGTTTCTGAAAATATGCTAAAATGATCAAATTGTCATTTTATTTGTGGGGTTTATTTCAATAAATATTAGGTTCTTAAAGGTGTCAAGGATTTGCCTTCACAAATTACATGTGATATCCCAGATACGATCTCAGAACAGAAAAACAGACATTAGGAATAAAGTAGTACAGTCTGAATAAAGCACTGATTTAGTTAATGTTAACAGCAATGTTAGATCCCAGTTGTGGCAAGTGTACCACAGTTAAGTCAGATACTAACACCAGGGGAACTAGATGAGGGATGTAGGGAGTTCCCTCTTCTCTGACATTTTTGTTAGTCCAAAACTCACAGGGTTCTAACACACAAAGTTCACTTATAAAAAGTTCTTAATGTCTGTAAAAAGATCTGGCATGCTACCTAGTGGCATATATTCAGTGGCACTGTCCTCTGCAATTTCTTGGGAACAGAAAGCATTCCTGTTATACTCAGATATGACTGAGGAAGTTTCTGGGCCTAATATAAAAAGATCACTATCTTTTTTAGCTACATATGATAAAACAGAAGAAAAATGGACTAAAAAAGGAATGATTTCAATTTTACAAAGAATTTAGAGAAAATAAAGAAGGTCCAGTGGCTCTTTCAGTTAGTAAAATTGTTCTTGAGTGGAGAACTGGTTTCTGGGCAAAGATTAAACCCATGTCAGTGAAATATGGTCTTCACATAGGTAAAATAAATCCAAGGACCTCAGAAAGTATAAAATGTCAATTCATAAACCTTTGCAGCCAGACAAAAGTGTTGTAAGATCTTAGAGGAATGTCTAATAGGATCACGAGAAGATTCCAAGAATCTGTGTAAGAACAAGTTAAGATTTTGAGACTCTCAAATCCGTTGTTCCACAATAGCTACACACTGGGCTCAATATAGAAATTACCCTGTCTTGAAGAAATTTTTCAGGTGTGATTATAAAGTGGATAATGATTTTAAAGATAGAATGTTCACAAATTTTTAAATGAATTATGTATCAACTTTGAAAGGGACAACTGCAGGAACAAAAATTTTAAAAAGTCCTATAAATTTCCAGGATGTGAAGGGTGGGAATCATGGTGAGAAAACTCAATGTCAGTAAACTACTCCTTATGGGAAAAGAAAGATGTTTCAGAGGGAAGAATCAAGAATTTGCAAGACATATTTGAGAGATGATACTTTTTCCCCCAGGAAAATAAATAATTAAAGGATTTTTAGCTAAGAAACTGATATCTTGAAGCCAGGTGAATTTCAGAATTTCTATAAGCCAGTGATTGTAACAATTCTACCATTCTACCTTTTGTGGATGGAATTATATATTAAAATTATTCTATTCCTTCATTGCCATTATCTGTTGCCTGCCTGAATAGAAAGTAACTAGTCTTTACTGCCAGATCTTCAAACTGAGAAAACTATACCATTGTACTTCATCTAGATGACAACATCTTTGACCATGAATTTGAGCTCACAACATTAATAAAACTTATGGCATTTTGAGAGAATGTTAATGTATTTGTCATAAGAGAAAATGTAAATAATATGTAACCAGAGGGTAAACAGTATCCTTGTCAGCTCACTTGATAAAGCATGAGCATTTTTAAAATGGTTGATTTTTCCTTGATGCTTTTCCTATTGAGAGGGGACTCTATTGTACCTCCCCTTGAATCTGGGAAGGTTCTGTGACTGTCTTCATCAATAGAATATGGTAGAAGTGAGGCAATGAGAGGTTCTACACCTGAGCTTTAACAGACAATCATTTTCTACTTGCTGTCTCTCAAATCACTGATTCTAGAGGAGGCAGGACATCATATAGGAAGTCCAGTTTTGCTGAGGTTGGCTTGCTGTGAGAAAGTCCAAGCTAGTCATATGGGAAGAATGCCAGCTACTCCCACACTTCCATGCCTGGTAACCAACAGGTAAGTGAAGGAGATACATGGCATATTTCAACATCAGTAGATTACCTGTAGAGAATAAATAAATAAATCCAGGACTGTTACTGCTATTTTAGCTCTTTAAAGTATCTCAGATATGGAGCAGAGAGGAGTAATTTTCACTGCAGTATGCTGAAATTCCTAACTCAAAGAATCATGAGCAGTACAAAAAAGGTTGTTGCTTTATGCCACTATTTTGGCAGATTTTGCATGCAGCAATATATTACATAACTAAAACAGTGTTTGACATATAATAATAATTGTTCTATAACACTAAAGTAAAATAATTTTGCCCTCTTTTCCATTCACTGTTTACATCCTAAGGAAGGACTGAAATTTTGGATGGTCTTTGAGTCACCAAATATCCATAAATTGGGTTCATTTAACAATTTTCATATGGTTGATTTAGATTTCTCTTTTGAGCAAAGATGCTTGTGATACTTCCATCCTGTAATCTTACAATTAGCCAAAGAAGGGGAAGACCTGTAATCTTAGAACTAGCTAAAGAAGGAGAAGATTATCCAATTAAGCACAAAGCTTCCTCAGTGTTTTTTAAAGATCATCGTTTTCAAAGGACTAACACAGTCTCAGATTTTGAAAATAATGAAGGACAAGAGCATAGGTTGCTGATTTCTCTCATATATTTCCCCTATTTTTTTGGGGGGGGGTGGTCTCACCTTCCCACTTCTAATCATATGTATTCAATTTGGAAGATTATGTCAGAAATGACCAAGGAAATTTATTGGAGAGGATTTGAGCTATACTATCTAGGAGCATATAAAATACTTGTGGAAATCTCTGATTTAAATTTTCATTACAAACTTTTGGTCAACATAAGGATTTAGTCTTAACATCATGTGGGATAGGTCTCATGTGCCAAACAAGATTGTCTATGGTTGTATTATTCAAAAGACCTCTATTCTATTTCAACAACACTAAGATACCAAGATTCTCAGAAATAGAGATGATCAGTTTTAGAAACTGTGTCAGATCAATAGCATTTGGCAACTGGACAGGAGACTTGAGTTTACTCCATAGTGGTTGAAGAAGAGAACAAGATGTGTTAATTTGCAGAAACAAAACTTTTCAGACAAAACAGGACTTGGTGTACTTGGAGAACAGCAGAGGTATCCTGTGTGGCTGGAGCATAGAGATTAATGGGAACAGTTTTATATATCAGATAGAATTGGTGACATAAGCCCAGTTATGTAGAGGCTGTCAGGCTAAGGAAAGGATTTTTATTTTAATTAAAGGACGATGGTATATCTATCAGTTTCTGTGTAACACATGAATCAAAAACCTCTTAGTTAAAAACAACAAATGAATGTATCTTAGCCCATGAGCCTGCTGATCTGGGTGGTGCCGCTGATCTTGGCTGGGCTTTCTCACAAATCAGTGCTCAGTAGTTGGTGAGTCTGTGGTTGGCTATGTCAGAATGTCCTAGGCTGAAATGATGAGGCTGTGATTCATATTGTCCCTCAGAAGCTCTAAGACTGGAATGGTTCTCATGGAGCAGGTAGGGGCTTAAGAGTGAATATAGAAGCCCAGAAAAAGATACGTTTTGCTAACATTCTGTTAGCCCACAAGAAGTTGGAGGTCCAAGATGCAAGGAGTGGGAAGGAAATTGAGGAAGAGACATTGGAAGAAAGGATAAATTTTATTTAAAATATGTGAAGTGTGTAATTTCTACAGTAATTACAAGTCATGATGTCTGGGAGTTGGTTAGAAATATAATCTTGGATTAGGAGGCAGAGTCCTGAACTGGATATACGTATGTGAGAATTAGAAAGAGAGATTTAGCCCCTTCTGTTTCCCTCCTCCTCCTCCTCCTCCTCCTCCTGGTCTTCTTCTTCTTTTTAATTCAAAATAGTAATGAAGATCTTTCTGTACCATTTTATTCTTTTTGTTTATAGGATTCTTGTTTTTCTATGTATTTTTCCATTGGACAAAACATAAATCTAAACTTGTTTTACATGAAGACAATATTTGTAACCTTTCAACATTGCTTTGTCTGGTATCCTTGAGATGTCAGTTGTCAAGACTCAATCAAAAATATGAAATATAAATCTCAATAAATATAGAGTTATGTATACACAGCACATTTTTACAAAAAAAATGTGAAGGTACTTTGAATGTTGCATTGTTATATACTACAAATTTCTCTTTATGTGCATGATTGGTTAAAATAGAAAAATTATCCCAATTTCTTCTACCAGAGTTGTTAAATATATGGAGCAGATGGTGATTCCTTGTTAGGAATTTGTAGCTGAGAGCAATAACTTCTTTTTGTTGGTGTTGGTGGTGGTTTTTTTTTTTTGGGGGGGGGGGGTATTGGGGAGTGAATCCAGGGACACTCAACCACTGAGCCACATCTTCAGACCTACTATTTTTTATTTTATTTAGAGACAGGGTCTCACCAAGTTGCTTAGCAGTTCACCATTGTTGAGGCTGGCTTTGAACTTGTGATCCTCCTGGCTCAGCCTCCCAAGCCACTGGGATTACAGGCTTGTGCCACCATGCCTGGTAATATAACTTCTTTATATTAGTATAACAGGGATAAAATATTTTAAAAAGAAAAACTCATCATAATATATTGGTCAGGCATATAAAGTGACTTAGGGCATGGAAATATAACTTTTGATTTAAAAAAAAAGGCCATATAAACAGTGGGTGAATATAATTAGCAGTAATGTGTTGTATATTTCAAAATAGCTAGAAGAGAATTTGAATGTATTCACCATAAAAAGCGATAAAAATTCAAGTTAATAGATAGGCTATTTACCTGATTTGATCATTACCCAAGGTACAGTAGACCAAAACATCACATTTTTTCCCATATATATGTAAATATGTTTCCCATAAATCATACATAAATATTTATAATTATTATGTTTAATTCCAAAAATATATCTTCTAAAACATTTAAAAATCAAATAAGGCACACAGCAGTATTTTAATTGTTATCTATTTCTAACTCATTCTTAAAATCTTTGGAAAAAATGTAGGAAAGCATTATCAAGATGAAAATAAAATTCACACAAGATCAAGCACTCCAATTTAAACCTTGATGTACTTTATCTACACATTCATATAATTTGTAAAATTGACATCATATTTCTTATAACACATTTATCTTGTTTTTTTTCACTTAATATTCTTTTAGTAAATTCAGTTCACAGTATTAAGAAAAAATAAATTTATTTTTCATCATCTGACAATAGAATTATCCTTTATATAATTAGAAATGTTTATTTTTTCTAGTTTGGGTACTTTTCCTTCTTGTTTTATGGCTTCTTATTTCATCTATAATTGATTAATTATAATAAATCATTTTACTTTAGAAAATCAAATCAATACTGCAGGATAATATATCCATAATAGTTATATATAATATATACAAATTATATATAAATTATAAATTTATAAATATTAAAATATACACAAATATGCTTTATTTTGGAAAAAATAATACATTTCTCCCTTAAGTCCCTTAAGACAAGTTCATTTTACAGCTGTTCAGGACTAAACCTTGGAGTCATTTTTTATCTGTTTCCTTTTTTCTCAGTATATGTGTCAGTCAACTTTTAGTCACTGTGACCAAAATACCTGGGAACAAAATTTAAAGAAGGAAAAATTCATTTTGGGCTCACAGTTTCAGTGGTTCAGACAATTCCATTGTTCTAAGCCTCAGATGAGGCACAGCATCTTGATTGAAAGGAATAGTAGAGAAAAGTTGCTCAGCTCATGGCAATACAGAAGGAGAGAAGGACTGGAGCCAGGGACAGGATATAGTCAAAGGGTATGCCTCCAGTGACCTATTTCCTCTAGGCATGCCCCACCTGCCTACAGTTACTACCCACTAATCTATTCACATTATGAATTCATCTAATGTATTAATCCACTGATTAGGTAAAGCTCTGATAATCCAGTCTTTTTACCTCTGAACGTTGGTACATTTACTTAACACATGAGTGTTCCAGAGAATGTTCCTAAATCCAAACCATATCACCATACTTTAGATCTAGTCTGTCTTCCAATGTTGATAATTGTACCTTTAAGTATTCAGAATTCAACTACATTCTGCAATGCTGCTTTCACATCTAACTAGCAGTTTTATCTGATCTTTTACCACCTTTTGGCAGGTAAATGGAAAAAGTTCATAAAATACCCTAAACTTTTTACTGCATACTATTTCTTACCAGAGCCACTAAAGTAATCTTTTAAAAAGCAGGAGTCATTCTTATCCACAAAATCTTTCAATAACGTTCCCTCATTCTCAGAGTTAAATTCAAAGTCCTCAGTTTGTGCTACAAGGTTCTGTGTGATCCGTTAGCAGATTATCACTCTGACTTGAAAATAAAAGGACTCATCCTGTTGACAGTATAACTGATTTGAGTCTTTCTCCTTCCCTTAACCCCCCTCCCCCCATCCCCACCCCCAATCCCTCACCCCCAACCCCTCACCCCCCCAGGATGTTCTCCTTAATTTGCATATGCTCACCTCCTTTCACTGATTTCATTCAGTTCTCTGTACAAATCAGGGATCTATTCCAGACATCATAAATACATCCTTATCTCCAGGCATTTTCTGTACCCTAACCCAACCTTTTTCTGTCATCACATTTATCACAAACTTACTTAATATATACTATCTGTCCTTTATTTGTTGCTGTCTATTGTATAAACTCTGAGAATCACTGCTATAGCAATAACAACTAGAAAGGTACAAAATAAATACTAGTTGGAGAAAAACATGATCATATTTAAACAATATTCTACATAGAAGCCACATAATTGTCGCTTATTTCCATTTTGTTTTTGTTTAAAATTATATTTTGTATATATTTTCTCTCAGAAAGTTCACTCATTCATTCATTTAACAATTTGAATGGACTTTATTTGTAACAGTTCTGCAACATTTTGTACCTATAAAATATTTAATTAACCCTCTTTTAAAGGACATTGGAGTCATTGACGGTTTTGTGTTATAACAAAAAGTACCTATTTCACACTACAGAATTATCCCTAGAAGTAAAATTTCTGAATTGAAATATATTGAAAAACATCCTGATTGTCCTCATGAAAGTTTCATGGATTTACACCCCATTTTGAGGATAGATTGAGAGGGCTTTTCTTGGATATTTAAAAACTCTAATCAGTTTGCTTTAGCAAATGATTTTTTTTTTTTTTTTTTTTTTTTTTTTTTGCAGGGGGCAGGATACTGGGAATTGAACTCAGGGGCACTCAACCACTGAGCCACATCCCGGGGCCTATTTTGTGTTTTATTTAGAGACTGGTACTCACTGAGTTGCTTACTGCCTCTCTAAATTGCTGAGGCTGGCTTTCAACTATAGATCCTCCTGCCTCCACCTCCTGAGCCTCTGGGGATTACAGGTGTGCACCAACGCACCTGGCCTTAGCAAAATAATTTTTAAACCAGCCAGTGTTTATTGTATTATCATTTTACTTTCAATTTCCTTAAATTTATTTACAGTATACAGTTGCTGTTTTCTGAATTGTTAATTTGCTTGTTAGATGCCTGGATTCAGAATCTAAAGATTCTATGATATGGAATAGACAGGCGACTATGGCTGATCAGTCAAAGAGCTCTTGCCAGTGTTTCAGAAAATTAATAGAACAATTATAATAATGAATAATAATTGCTGTGTTAAGAAAGACATTCATGGGAAGTTCACAAAAGGTTTCTAAATAGAGCGATAATTAAGAGAAAAAAATCTAAAGAGGAGTTGGTGAAAAACAGCGAATGAAGTAAGAAGAATTTAAGACAGAAATGTGTCTAAACAATTTAAAATCTAGTTGAAACTTTGGCATGTAAATATATATATATATATATATATATATATATATATATTGAAAAATGTCAGGTTGGCCAGAAGAGAGTCAAACAGGAGTGGCAGCAGCTGGAGGGGGCAGAGGGGTTAGATCACATAGTCTAAGATCAGTTGATGCTAGAATTTAGGTCTGTAAACTCTATGTGTTGATTCCCTGGGCAATTTCCTTCTTGTTAAGTTTTTCCAGGGAGAAGGAATGAAAATAATTTGGAAACCAGTCAGAAAAGGACTTCCTCTGTTCTCATTTCCTGTCAGGTTTGCTCCAGTAGCAAAGGCAGTCCCACCTTTCAGTTTCATTTTGTCCTTCCAGCCCTATCTATGATGTGTCCCCTCTGAGATTCTGAGACCTAGCCATGCCAAAGCTTCTCTCCTGTGTTGTTAGCTTATTTTCTTTCCTTCACCTAGCTTTCAGAGTGGTAGCAAATGCTTAATTACTAACATCTGGATTAATTTAACATCTACTTTTTAAATTTTCCATGTTCAAATAACTATAACCAATTGTCATTCAAATATGTTCCAATTGAAATGGCTAATGTATTTTCCAGTTTCCAACCTATTGATTACCTATTCCTATAATGTTTGCTTTCCTTTTCCTCAATTCTCATTATTTTAAATTCTGCTTTAGAATCACTGACCGGTAATTGTCCCAATTTTCAAAGGGAAAATCAATTAATGCTACTTAATTGTGATAGGTAGAATTTTGTATTAAATCCATAGGACTTTCTAAATTTTCTGAACTTATAAACACTGATAATGGGAAAAAATTAGAAACTAAGCAGGGTTGATATGGAATAGTCAAGACATCTATAAAAAAAAAGTTGAGAGAATCATAAAACCCAGAATAATACTGAAGTTTGCTTAATAAATCTCTTTAAATTTATGTCATATATTTAAAAATCTTGGTATCATAGAAGACTTGTTATGTCTATTGATTACACACACACACACACACACACACACACACGATCTCTTTCTCTCTCTCTCTCTCTCTCTCTCTCTCTATATATATATATATATATATATTTTATTATATACATATAATAAAAGAAAATGATAATAAAAGAAAAGATGATAATAAAAGAAAAGTTCTGAATTTTTTACTTCAAAATATTGATGAAGATAATGAACCTTAAGATTCCATTTTCCAATCAGTAGACCAAATATGTACCAGAAAATGTTAGATAAGGGAATTTGTGATATTTTCAGAATATTTTCAGTATCATTGGAGTCTCAATAGGTATTTTTAGAGGCTCTTTGATTTTGAATTTGGAACAGATTGAGAAATCAGTACTGGCCTGGATCAGACATATAACAGCAGACTATTTTAATAAATATTTTATTCTAATTTAAAATCAAACTAAATAAGTAAATTGTATGACTGTTGTGAGAAAAACAATTGCCATAGGGCTTCTTTATAATTTCTTTCTCCTATTTTAAGAATAGGAAACCCAATATCCCAAAGGTAGAAGAATTATTACAGATCAAATTTTGGCTCAATACTGATGGTTTTTTGATTCTTTCTGAGATAATACCTGTTAAAAATGCTATACTATGTCATTGTCAGGCATTTCAGTATCTCATAATTAACTTCATGTTAGATTCTGAAAAAGTAGAAAGGTTTTATTTTGATTCCTAAATTTTTTTTAAATGAAGAGTTAAAAGGTAAAACATGGCGGTTTATTCATTTTTATTTATCTTATTGGTTCTTTTTCGATGCATACAACAGTAGAATCCATTTTGACATAATCATAAAAGCCTGGAATATATCTTGTTCTAATTCAGTCCCCAGTACCTTCCCCTTCTCCTGCCCCCTACTCTGTTCCCTCTACTCTACTGACATTTCTCCCGTTTATCCATAGTTATTTTTTAAAATTTAATTTCTTGTTGGTGTACAGAATGGTGAGATTCACTATGGTATATTCATATATGTACATAGGAAAGTTACTCATTATACTATTTTTCGTTTTCCCACACCCCTTCCTTCCCTTCATTTCCCTTTGTCTACTCCAATGACTTTATGACATTTGCTAGTAAGTGGATGGATCTGGACACTGTCTGCTAAGTGAAATATGACAATCCTAAAACCCAAAAGGTCAAATTTTTTCTCTGATATGGGGAAGCTAACCCACAATAAGGTGGGGAGTATAAAAAATTAAAGTTCAGTGGAGTAAATATAGTCATTTAAAAAACCCTCTCTCTCTCTCTCTCTCTCTCTCTCTCTCTCTCTCTCATCTATTTACGTAATACATTCTATTTAATATATATGAAAAATTATGTCTATTAAATATTTGTTATATAAGATACATATGTAATATTTTACATGTGCTGTCTGAATTAAAAATTTAGACTGTACTATTCGTTTAATTTCTTTGTGGAAATTATACAATTAAGAGTGGGATTTGGATTAGAGAATATTTATTTAAAAGAATTAGGGATTTCCCAAATAAAATTCAGAATTTTAGACTTTAAAAAATGTCAAAATGTCATTAAAACATTCTAAACAAAATCTAAGAATAACAACATGATATGGTTTTATCATAATCGTTTTAGAAAATCAGGGAATTAGTTTTGATTTATTATTGAATCTGTGTTACACAGATCAACAAAATACAACCTTCTAAAGTTGTTTAGGCTAGAAACTCTATTCTTGTATGGGTAGTGGAGGGACCAAGTTCAGAGACACTGTAACCAGGGGAAGAAAAGTGAGGATGGTAGCAAAGCCAGTAAGGAAGCTAGAAAACCCTGAGCGGGCAGGAATGCTGATATCTGGAACACAGAGAAGTGTGGATGAGAAGGTCTCAACTCCACAGTAAATTTTCAGAATTTGCATAAACATAGGTAAGAAAAAAGTAATAATGGAACTTTAGTCAAAATGTACCACATATACACTCTACTAAGAAAGAGTGCATGTAAAATGAATTGGATAATAGACGACTTATGCATAAAAATTGGATAATCTATGATGTTTGCACATATGTGTGTATATATTTTAAATATATTTACATAATATATTTACACAATGTATTTTATAGTTATGTATAAATATGTACATATTTTTACAAGAATAAAATGGTTATAGATTTTATACCTGCAAAATCTGAAATCAATGGTTGGCAAATTCTTCATAATCTCACTGAATATGTATAATTACCAGCAAATTGAGGCTTTTTTTATTTCAAAAATATTCTTGATTTAAATTGGGTATAGCATTCTTTCATCTCATGTTTCATCCAATGAAAATATCTATTATATTACTTCACAGCTCTAATAGGACAATGAAAATTGATGTATGTGGGAATAGCTGTGATGTCCTCCAAACTCCTACAGTATGTTCAGAATGACAAAAATAATGGATGCATTTACATTTTGAATGTTTTATATTGCCTTTGTATTCAATGTATTTTATTATCCTCTGAGAGTACAAAATTGATAATCTGAGTATAATGTATACTAATTTTCTGTCAACTAAATTATATTGCGAACATACCGTTTCTCGAATATGCTTCTAAACATCAAAGATTATAGGTTTGTTTTTTTTTTAACTGCCTCTGGTTTTCTCTGTTCTATTGGATATAAAAGAAGGAAAAAGCAATTTCTCTATAAAATGAAAAAGTAATATAATTCAATTGTCAACAAATATAGCCAAAATTATACATTCAAATAAGTACTGTCCTCTTCTAAATTTAGTGAGGAATGCAGAGAGACGAGGGTGCGATCTTATGTGCAGTTTTTATAATAACGTATCTAAGGCTTTAAACACAAACTCTGGAATTATCTTTTAAAGTTTAGATATATTTTGAATATAAGCAATCACAAAAAGCTCTATGCCTTGGCAATGGATTTGCTTTTCAGAAACCAAACATCATCACTACATGAGCTTTCAAAAGGAATGGTTAATGAAGATGATTGGTAATTTTGCCAAAATGAGACATCAGTTTAAAATGAGGTTTTTTTTTTCCCTCCTTAAATTGACAAATTCATCTAAAAATATTTTTAAAATTGTTTAGAGGTATAGTGGCATACATTGGGCTACATGTATTAAAACAGTTTGCCTTTTGATAGCTTCTATAAGTTATTTGTATATGTTAATTGACTGATTACTTTTTAACTAAAAGAGAGAGATCAACTATTTAATATCTTTTTTTTTTCTTTTCAGTGTACTGTAGCACTTTACTTTTTCTTTCTCAATAAAGTATTGCTGGGGCCTAAGAGTCTCACATAATGGGAGAAAACCAAAACTTTGTCATCTAGTAAAGAATTGAGTACAATTAAGTACAGTGAAGCTCTGTCTGGATCTTCATGAGGTAGTATGTCAGGTCCTGGCCAGCCAGGTCTAGAAGCAGAATGGCTGGGGTCGGGCCTAGCCCTCATAGATGGGCACACGGTGGGGGTGACCCTGTCACCAGAGTCTATGACAATGCTAGTGGTGCCCCCAGAGTTGTACAGGAACAGCACCACCTGGATGGCCACATACATGGCCAGTGTGTTGAAGGTTTCGAACATAGGATCTGAGGCATCTCCTCTCTGTTAGCCTTGAGATTCAGGAGGGGCTTGGCCAGCAGCACTGGGTGCTCCTGGAGGGCCACACACAGCTCGTTATAGAAGGTGTGGTGCCAGATTTTCTCCATGCTGTCCCTCGGTGAGGATGCCGTGATCCAGGGGGTACTTCAGGGTCAGAATGCAGCACTTGCTCTCGACCTCATTGTCCACTTGGGAGTCCTTCTGGCCCATGCCTACCATCACGCCCTGGTGTCAGGGACTCCCAAGGATGGAGGGGAACAAGCCTGGGGGGCATCGTCTCCAGAAAAGCCTGTTTTGCAAATGCTAGAGCTTTTGCCTTTGATGAGTGCTGAGATTTCTTCTTCCATTGTGACTGGCGGAGGGTTGGTGGCTGAGCAGTGGGAGGACACAGAGCATGGGCCGATCGATAGCAGCAAGTGAGACCTTAATATCTTCATTTTTGTTTTCACAGTATTACAGCTGGATCTGACCATGGAAAATCAAATAATTCTGTAATAAATGTATAATAAGTGTTGAATAAAAACCCAGCCCCTTGCCAAGTCATTCCACTACACAGAGCATTGCCTCAAGAACCGCCCCCCCTTTCATAATGAACATCATGCCACTATCAAAGGTAGCTGCGGTCCTGTTGCCACCACTGTCAGACAATTACTATTTCCTTTTCCTTGCAGGTTTTATTTGATTATCATTAATAGCGATTAAATATGTGAAATGTACTCTAAAGCAAAATCAGCTACAAAACATAACAAGCTAAGGAGTTTGCTTTTTTTAAGATTAGAATTTTTATATTACCAAAGGTTTTTTGTTTGTTTGTTTGTTTTTAAATAGGGTCAGTACCAAGGTGTAAGGGTGACATGGCAAGATGGCATCAATTTTTGCTATTATAACTTCAAGACTGGACAGTGCATGGAAATGAGTACTTGGAAGGTGGTGAAAAGATGTACTTTTCATTCATCCTCTTTGTACTTTGTCATATCTTCACACATTTGTACTCAGATAAGAAATTCAAGCTACATGAGATTTTTTCTGCTGTGACTAATGGCCCAGGCTCTAGCAATGTGTGATTTCTCTAACAACTGATATTCTAGAAATCCTCCTGCACTGCAGAGGATTCCTTGAAAGCAGAATGGTGTCCTAAGAAACTCGGGCTTCAGAACCCTTGGCTTAATCTTTCCTCCGCCTCCCTGTGTAAGCTACTCTTGTATATGTATTTCTTCTTTTATAGGGAGAGAATATTTATTTTTAACTAACAAGATTTTGCAAGATTATTTTGACAATTTAATAAGAAAGCACCACTCATACTAAAGATGTTCAATAAATAAAATTTGCATCTCCAATAGTGAGGCCTGAAACGGACATTTTAGGGAAAACCTTAGTTTCATTCACTATTATTTCAGAAATATTATCTGGACACATGCCATGTTTCAGGCACTCCTCTAGAGACCATTGTTTTATTAACAAAGAACTACAAAAGTCTTTTAAATTTTGTGAGGCCCATATTCTAGAAAGGGACAGCAACAAATATTTATTATCTAGATAGTGATATTTCTGCAAAAAAAAAAAAAAAAAAAAAAAAGGAAAGGAATCATAGGGAGTATGTACCCAACCGAGAGGGAGTGAACAGCTAAACAGGGGCATCAGAAAATACTCTATGAGAGGAAAAGTTTGAGTAGCTCAAGTGTTACATTTGGAAGCAGTTGAAGAAATAATCCCCAGAAATTTCTAAGGAAAGGTTTTCTAAGCAGAGGGCATGATAAATAAACAGCCCCTGAATTAGCATAACTGGTAAATCTGAAGACATGAAAGCCACACAGTGTGAGGGATGGTTTACAAAGCAGGCAACCAGATCCCAGCTGGCAGAAGGCAGCACAGGTATCTGCAGACCCCTGTAAGAACTTTGACCTTTGTTTTACTTATATAGGAATCTGAAAGGGTCCAGAGAACTGAAAAACAATCTGTGTTATGTTTTGCACAGATTATTTTGGATATTATATGGAGAATAGATTTTAAACTCAGAAGTATAGAGACCAGTTAGGAGACTGTTATGATAATAAATAATGCAGGAATTAGGAGAATAGTTTAAATAGTGAGTAGCTGAATTTTCAATATAAGTCGATGACAGAGTCAACACAATTAACTGAAAGAATGTGGATCTAAGAAAAGAAGATTTTATAGTAATAAGATTAAAAGTCTGAGCAATACCAAGGAAGTAGTTGTCATTAACTAAGATAGCAGAGACTGAATTGGAGTGAGTTTCAGAGAGCAATTAGAAGTTTACACTAATTTCAGCTGTACAGCATTATGACCCCAGTGTTTGATCATCAATTATGCAATTGCTTCTCCCTTAATCTTGCATTTTGAATCTGCATTCTGGTGTCATTATTTTATTGCTCATTTTTTGGTTGATCTCATTCTTAGTGGTTTTAATCCCTTTTTCTATTTGACAATTAATAACTGACTAAATTCATCAACTAATCTTAATGCTTTTTACTGTACATTTTTTAAACATTCTGCTTTTTGAGTCAATCAGGGTAAAATCTCCTAAATTACAGACCCATAGAATTATTATTTCATAAAAAGAAAGTGCACCCTAATTTTGTATAACTAGTTTCAGAGTTTGCATTTATTTGTTTGTTTTGTGGCATAGAACTCAATCAACTCTGAATTAAAATTATGAAAAAAAAAATAGACCCCTATAGGAAATCAGTAAGTGATAAATTTCTTGGGCACTTCTTTTTAATTTGTCAACAAAATTCTTATGTTGTCTTTGTCATTTCTGTTGTAATTTTTTTTGTAGCCCAGAGTCTGAGGATAGGAATTCTTAAACCAGGATACAGTACAGTATTACTTGTAAAATGGTGTGGCCACATGGATCAAAGTTTGACCTATGAACTTCAGGACCAATTGTAGAGGGTCTTTCTGCTCCAACTAAATACTACCACTCAAATGAAATGTTGTTGTCTATTTCACCTATTAGCAAAAAAACTATGGAAATAAGTGGATACATTTATTATACTCACAGGATGTATAAATGCTTAATTTTTCATTAGCTAGACTATAAAGATATTTTGTTTTAATCAGCAGTAGAACTAACACCAATAATAACAACAGCATATAATATTTGATATTGGGTAATACTAGGCTAAGTTCACAGTACTGTGCATACAATATTGCATTAGCATAATTCTTGTCTTCTCAGAGCTTAAACAAGTCACCAAAAATGCTTCTGAAATTCAACTGTGGCAGAGATTTTTTAAATAAAATATTAGAACATTGAAGATGATACCCATTCATTTATTCTTTTAAGAGACATTTATAAAATATTAATTGCATGACAGTAAAATAAATTTTGTTGACTGGATGGAACAATGAAAAACACAGATCTTTACTTCTCCTTGTGGAAAGATGAATTAAGGGAAAAAAATGGTTGAAGAAATATTTGCAAGAGTGTGCAATGAGAACCATGATAGCAGGAAAAATGGGAACCCATATCCAAGTATTTATTTTCAAGTCCTTGAAGTTTAAACATTGCCTGTATAAAGAAGAGTCATCTCATACTTGGAATATTCATGAATAAATCAACTGCTTTAAAAAATATCTTCATTACAGTATGCTGTTCTATTGAACTTCAAACCACTGATGTTGTCATTATTAACTGATTAACCCAACTCATCCAAAGCACTGGGCTGGCCCACTGGAGCCCTGTGCTGGGCCAAGAATTTCCATTCCAACTACTGCATTATAAGAAAGCATGCGAGTCTGGGCGTAGGTCAGGGTAGTAAAGACGGCGGCACCTGGGAGTTTTCAGGCTTCAGCTTAGTGTTTTTTTTCTTTAAAAGTATGGATGTGAATCAATAATTTAACAACTGATGTGGCCCAAATAGTGTTTATTGGTTGAATGTCAGCCCTGCATCTGATGCCAGACATCTTCCCCATTGCACTAAAGTCTCAATGTTTGTTGTTAGCTGTTGTAAATATCTGAAAATAATGTAATCACAAAGGCATGGGATTACAAAGTGAAATTACAAACCTTATAAAAAGTAAAGGATTTCATAAAATTCCTAGAAATGATACTGGAGAACTACATTAATCACTGATAATTATTAACTACATTAGCCATCAGTAACTCTTAATTAATGCTGCTTAATGCAGTTAATATAGTTAATGTAGATTAATGTAGTTAATGTAGTAAAAAAATACTGCAGCATTTTACAGTGCTGATAAAATGAAAAAAGGATTAAAGTTGGGCTCATCATTATAGAACTTGATTTGACAAAGAATAAGATAGACTTTAGGGAAATTTGTGTATTATCATGTTGCAAAAGTTAAATTATCTGTAGATGATCTTTATAATTTTGCTTCAAAATTAGATTTTTTTACTATGTTTCAAAATGTAGCTTTAGCTAGATATTCAAAACTGTGTCCTTTATCATGTTTTATTATTTATGAAAAGGAATTTAGTTACATTTATAAGCTAAATTTTCTTGAATATCAAACTAATGTACATGTACCGACAAAATTTCATTTCAATTTTCAAGATAAAGCTCCAGTAAAAAAAATTTACTTGGATTTAAACAATTTTAGAGCTTATCAATAGGTTTTATAAGAGCAGCACCAAAACTAAACTTTGGCGTTGGGCCTAGGTGTGGCTCAGTGGTGAAATGCTTGCCCGGCACATGTGAGGCACTGGGCTCAATTCAATTCAGCACCACATATAAAGAAATAAAATAAAGGTCCATTGACAACTAAAACATATTTGAAAAAATAAAAAAGAAAATAAAAGAAAAAAAACTTTGGCATGTTCAGAGAATACTTTCCAGACATGAAACTGAAAACTGAATTTGAGAATTAATCACATATAAGTGTTGTGTTTTCTCTTTTAATAGTCACCTTCTTCTAATATATTTTTATATGTTCTCTGAAACTCTAAGTTTTATCCTCCCCTCTCAGTCACACATGGACCTCTCATATATTCACTGCCCATCAGTTGTGAAACTCCAAAATTGAAAGTTCTTCCCCTGTCCTGACCCTACTGAGTGAGTGCTGATAGGGGTCAGTCGTACACTCATTCACATTCCTCCATTTTGGTTTTCTCTTTATACCAACAAAATTATAGTTATACTGGGGTGACAGGATCCACATAGGAGACAAGAGAGTGTGTGGAAAACAGCCCCACTATTCCAGGCCACACAGGATCTCTTCTTAAATCCAGACAGTGATTTTGGGGTGCAGTTGTGCTAGTCAGTTATTGGCAAGCAAGGGTGACAATTAATGCCTACTTACTATTGAAGACTATACTAAACTCCCAGTTGTGAGATAATGTGATGTTTCATTAGTATTTCAATATTACAAAGCCATTTTTAGGCTCAATTCCCCTTTTAGACTGTGTGAATTTGTGAGCTTTCAGTGTATTTTCTAGCGACACAGTGGTGGTTAATAGTGCGTTGTTTGGAGCCAGGCTGCTTCCGTTCGAGTCCTGGTTCCACTGAACATATCAATGTTGTCATAACCTATAAGTGATTTAACAAACCTGTTCCTTTTTTTTCTTCATCTTTAAAATGGAAATAATATGAGTGTCCTAGTTTGTCTAGAACTGTTCTAACAGAATATCAAAGACTATATACTTTGTGAAAAAAAAAAAGAAAATTATTTGGCTTTCAAGACTGTAGGCTAAGAAGTCCAAGACTGGGGGCTATATCTAGTAAATTACTTCTTGCTGTGGTATAACCTGTCAACCACATTATCTGGTGAGGGCAAATGAGAGAAAAGGAAGAGAGGCAAAGTTATCCTTTCACCAGGAATCCACTCCCATAATAACTACCCCATCCCATGGTAACATGAATCCATTCACGGGGGCAGACATGGTCTCTTCATAAAGGTCCCATCTCTCAACCCTGTTGCATTGGGGATTAGGTTTCTAACGCATGAACCTTGTACACATTTAAATCATAGCAATGAGCATCTACATCAAAGGGCTACTGTGTATTAAATTAATTAACATGTCAATAAAGCTTTGAAGTGTCATTCAGATGGCATACACACAAAATAGGTAACCTATTATTACCTAAGAAAATAGTTAACCTTTCCAGGATTCCATTCTCTTACTAGCAATGTGAAGATACTAAAACCTATTTTGTTTTGAGAATTAGTAAGTTAACGTTAGTGACAGAATTTAGTACACATGTGAAATGGGCAGACTAAGGAATTTACCTCTATCTCCATGTCCTGAGGTTAAACAAGCTTGGGTTAAACCCAGTTGCCATTTAAGGGAGTAGACAGAGTGACAGAATGACAAATAGCACTGATGGGTAGTTAAACTTTGACCTGACTACCCAAAGTAATTGAAATAATTTGAAAAAAAATATATTTTAAATTGTACATGAGTATTAAACATCTTTAATTGGAAAATTAAAGATTTGCCTAGAACCTTAACTGTATCCCTAGAATAGGCACTTACAAAGAATTAGAGATCAAAGTTAGTAATAATCCCAAAGTTTTGTTAATTTTAACATGTAAACTTTGATTTCCTGTTAGACCAATACTTATGGAACTGAAGAGTTTCTAAAAGTAAACATTTCTTGTGCTTTTTTATTTTTCCTTGCACAGTGTCTAATATCCTTTAACAATTCAACTGTCTAACTTGGTTTACGTCTTTGGAAGTGTGAATTTCTATTAGCACATTCTTGAAAACTCGAACAAAAAGATATGTAACAGTTGTAGGCTAGCAGAATTTTGATTTGTTTTCATTCCTCCCTGTCTTCATAGTGCCATCTGAGTCTCATTTCCAATTGTGTGGAATCTTGCTAGGGTTAAGGCTACGTGCTTGACACTTAGCAAAGCATTTTTTTTTCCCACTCAGTTTCTGTATTTTTGTTTGGTTAAATGCTTCCGGCTTACTTGTACTTTTACATTTTGCAAGGGGCAGAGTCAATCTATATGTGATAATTTCCAGCATGAAACACAGAGAAAGCATCAATAACAAGATGTTATGCCATCTATGAATTAAGCCTTAGTGATTACTCATTAAAGTGTAGCATTTTGCCATTCTCTTTGATACTAAAGGATGTTCATAGGCTTGTACTTGACAGATAGGTTTAATTTGTGCTGGTTATAGTGTAATGAGCAAAGCAATGAAATAGGTTCTGACTTTTTTAATTGGACAAAAGACTTCACTTAGTCACAATATAGGGAGTTTCTGAGATTACAAAAAAATATCCCTCAGTTATAAGAAAATTATTTCTTTGATCTCAATTAAAATTTTAAAGTGTTCATTGATGTAGAATCATTTCCCTTCAATATAGTAGTCTTTTAGAGAAATAAGAAAAATTCATTTGTTATCTTATACCTAACACTGGCAATTACAAACACTGGTACTGCAGAATTGTACAGATTTTTAAAATATTTTTTTTTTCCTGAAATTTAGTGTAATTTTTAGAAAACTGTGTTGGGTGGGTAAACCTCAAATGATAATGTGAAAATTATCTTCTCACAACAGAGGTCCTTCCTTTACTCTCATCCAGCTTAAAGGAAAAAGACAGCCAAGGCTCAAAATTACTGGTCTTATCCCAGAAATTATGTTGCCAATGCTGTAACTTTAACTTCAGGAAAGAGTAGGTCTAGTGGAAAAGGTATTTGAATACTCAAAGTTTAAGGGAATCCAAGACTCCCATCTGCTCTGGCATTCTCTCATGTGACTCACCTTTGTGGAGCTCAGGGTCAGTTCGCTCATCTACTAGTTAAAAGAGTGAGTCCTGGCTGACTTTAAAACACACCTAATTCCTTTTTTTTTTTTTTTTTGGTATCAGGAATTGAACCCAGGGGTGCTTAACTACTGAACAACTCTCTAACCCTTTTTAATTTTTATTTTGAAACAGTGTCTCACTAAGTTGTTTAGGGCCTCACTAAATTGCTGAGGCAAGCTTTGAATTTGTCGTCTTTCTACTTCAGCCTCCTGAATCACGTGGATTCCAAGCATGCACCACTGTGCCAAGCTAATTCTTTAACATAATATATTAAAATGACATAAAAGTATTAGATAAGAAATAGTTGCCACCATTTAATAATTAACAGTTTAATGATTACTACATTTCAGTATTTCCTACTGTCACCAGTTTTTTTCCACATCCAGTATTATCTCTGTTTGCAAACTTGAGCTTCAACAAGACAGTTACTGAAAAGATCAGGTTTGATAAATTCAAATATTAAGTATAAATATTCTATTCATTTAAGGAATTCATTCATTAGACTAGGATTTGATGAATATAGTTACAACAGAAGCATTCATCAGACTAGTACTTGATGACATATAGTTACAACGGCAAAAATTATCAAATAATTTTATAACTCACACAAAGCCCTTAAGTCTGAATATCTTACAAACATACTAGATTATAAAGAATGGAAACATATTTTGTGACAGTCCAAAGAAACAATAGTATTTTATTACTAATATACTGAAAGCTAGGAATAAATTTAAAAAGACGTGAACTTTATGTACCTGCCTATATCTCACTTAAGTAGACCAAAAATCACATCATGTAGTAGATTATAAATTATAAACAACTTGATACTCCTCACATTTGTATGAAACGTTAATCTGCTATATGCAGAATACTATTTAAAATTACTGCTTGTCATAAAAGACACCTTATTGCTTATCCAGAATTCAAATAAATAGCCTTATGACAGAATATGAGTTCCTTTAACTAACATTATTTTATATAATCTAATCCAACTTGAAAACTGCAACATGGAGTAAGGCAACTGAACTAAAATTCCACAATTTAGTAAAATTCATGTATATTTATTTTTCTCATCTTTAATCGTAGCAAGTATCTGCTTAATATTTAAAAAATTTTGGGCAGAGCAGAGCTGCTGCCCGCGCCTGCAAGGTAGGCAGACATGCGACCGACCGGCAGAACAGGCCCAGCGGCCCATCGGAATGGTAGACACATCACCCCAATTGGAGGAAGGGCCCAGCTGCCGCCCACAAGGCAGGCAGACCGCGCGACCCGGAGAAGGGGCCCGGCGGCCAGCCAGCCTAGTGGAAAGATCACCCCAATTGGAGGAGGGGCACAGCCGCCGCCTGCACCTGCAAGGTAGGCAGAACACGCGACCTGGAGAAGGGGCCCAGCGGCCCGCTGGCGTGATAGACACATCACCCCAATTGGAGGAGGAGCACAGCTGACACCCGCCCCTGCAAGAGAGATTTGCAAATATACAAGAGCAATATAAATATATAGGGGGAAAATTCAATAACACAACAGTTTCACCAAGCAGAAAGAAACGCAAGCAGTATGAAAAGACAAGGAAAGAAAGGACCACATGCAATGCAGGTTGACTCAACTTTAGAAGAGGTAATAGCTGCAGCAGATGGAATGTCAGATAAAGAATTCAGGATTTACATGCTTCAGATGATCTGGAGTCTCAAGAAAGACATTAGACAGCAAAATCAGACAATGAAAGATCACTTCGACAATGAATTACATAAACAAATTCAAGAAGCAAAATATCAACTATACAGGGAGATAGAGGTTATAAAAAACAAACAAACAGAAATCCTAGAAATACAGGAAGCAATAAACCAACTTAGAAACTCAAATGAGAATACTACCAGCAGAGTAGAACACTTAGAAGATAGAACATCAGACAATGAAGACAAAGTATTTCAACTTGAAAAGAACATAGACAGCTCAGCAAGACTGTTAAGAAACCATGAGCAGAACATCCAAGAAATATGGGATAACATAAAGAGACCAAACTTAAGAGTAATTGGGATACAGGAAGGTATAGAGGTCCAAAACAAAGGAATGAGCAATCTGTTCAATGAAATAATGTGAGAAAACTTCCCAGACTTGAAGAATGAGACAGAATCCCAAATCCTAGAAACCTACAGGATGCCAAATGTGCAAAATCATAAGAGATCCACACCTAGACACATTATAATGAAGATGCCCAACATACAGAATAAGGAGAGAATTTTAAAAGCTTCAAGAAAAAGGAAGCAGATTACATTTAGGGGAAAACCAATCAGGATAACAGCTGATCTTTCAACACAGACTCTGAAAGCTAGAAGATCCTGGAATAACATATTTCAAACGCTGAAAGAAACTGGGTTCCAACCAAGAATTGTGTATCCAGCGAAATTAAGCTTCAGGATGGAAGATGAAATTAAAACCTTCCACGATGAACAGAAGTTAAAAGAATTTGCACCTAGAAGACCATCTCTTCAAATCATCCTCAGCAAAACACTATAGGAAGAGGAAATGGAAAATAACAATGAAAACCAACAGTGGGAGTTAATACAGTAAAGGGAAAAAATAATCAAAGAGGAAAAACAAACCATGTTAAGTAACATAAATAAACAAATATGGCTGGAAGAACAATCCATATCTCAATAACAACCCTAAATGTTAATGGCTTAAACTCACCAATTAAGAGACACAGGCTAGTAGAATGGATAAAAAAAAAAAAAAAAAAAAAAAAAAAAAAAAGATCCAACAATATGCTGCCAACAGGAGATGCATTTGATAGGAAAAGACATACATAGACTGAAGGTGAAAGGTTGGAAAAAATCATATCACTCATATGGACTTCGGAAACAAGCAGGAGTGTCCATTCTCATATCAAATAAAATAGATTTCAAGCCAAAGTTATTCAAAAGGGATAAAGAGGGACACTACATACTGCTCAAGGGAACCATACACCAACAAGACATAACAATCATAAATATATATTCTCCAAACAATGGTGCAGCTATGTTCATCAAACAAACTCTTCTCAAGTTCAAGAGTCTAATAGACCACCATACAATAATTATGGGAGACTTCAACACACCTCTCTCACAACTGGACAGATCTTCCAAACAAAAGTTGAATAAAGAAACTATAGAACTCAATAATACAATTAATAACCTAGACTTAATTGACATATATAGAATATACCACCCAACATCAAGCAGTTACACTTTTTTTCTCAGCAGCACATGGATCCTTCTCAAAAGTAGATCATATATTATATCACAGGGCAACTCTTAGACATTATAAAGGAGTAGAGATAATACCATACATCTTATCTGATCATAATGGAATGAAACTGGAAATCAATGGTAAAAGAAGGAAGGAAAAATCATGCATTACTTGGAGAATGAACAATAGGTTACTGAATGATCAATGGGTTATAAAGACATCGAGGAGGAAATTAAAAAATTCTTAGAGATAAATGAAAACACAGACACAACATATTGGAATCTATGGGACACAATGAAAGCAGTTGTAAGAGGAAAATTCATTGCCTGGAGTTCATCCCTTAAAAAAAGAAAAAAACGGGCTGGGGATGTGGCTCAAGCGGTAGCGTGCTCGCCTGGCGTGCATGCGGCCCGGGTTCGATACTCAGCACCACGTACAAACAAAGATGTTGTGTCTGCTGAGAACTAAAAAATAAATGTTAAAAATTCTCTCTCTCTCTCTCTCTGTCTCTCTCTCTCTCTCTCTCTCTCTCTCCCCCTCTCTCACTCTCTCTTTAAAAAAAATAAAATAAAATAAAAAAAGGAAAAACCAACAAATAAATGATCTCACACTTCATCTCAAAATCCTAGAAAAAGAAGAACAAAACAACAGCAAAAAAAGTAGAAGGCAAGAAATAATTAAAATCAGAGCTGAAATTAATGAAATCAAAACAAAAGAAACAATTGAAAAAATTGACAAAACTAAAAGTTGGTTCTTTGAAAAAATAAGATCGACAGACCCTTAGCCATGCTAACGAAGAGAAGTAGAGAGAGAACTCAAATTACTACCATACGGGATGAAAAAGGCAATATCACAACAGACACTTCAGAAATACAGAAGATATTTAGAAATTATTTTACATCCTTATACTCCAATAAAATAGAAGATAGTGAAAGCATCTATACATTTCTTAAGTCGTATGATCTACCCAGATTGAGTCAGGAGGATATAGACCCTAAACAGACCAATATCAATTGAGGAAATAGAAGAAGCCATCAAAAGACTACCAACTAAGTAAAGCCCAGGACTGGATGGGTATACAGCAGAGTTTTACAAAACCTTTAAAGAAGAACTAATACCAATACTTTTCAAGCTATTCCAGGAAATAGAAAAAGAGGGAGAACTTCCAAATTCATTCTACAAGGCCAACATCACCCTCATTCCTAAACCAGACAAAGACAATTCAAAGAAAGAAAACTACAGACCAATATCTCTAATGAACCTAGATGCAAAAATCCTCAAAAAAATTCTGGCGAATCGGATACAAAAACATATTAAAAAAATTGTGCACCATGATTAAGTAGGATTCATCCCTGGGATGCAAGGCTGGTTCAATATACGGAAATCAATAAATGTTATTCACCACATTGATAGACTTAAAGATAAGAACCATATGATCATCTCGATAGATGCAGAAGAAGCATTCGACAAAGTACAGCATCCCTTTATGTTCAAAACTCTAGAAAAACTAGGGATAACAGGAACTTACCTCAACATTGTAAAAGCTATCTATGCTAAGCCTCAGGCTAGCATCATTCTGAATGGAGAAAAACTGAAGGCATTCCCTCTAAAATCTGGAACAAGACAGGGATGCCCTCTCTCACCACTTCTGTTCAACATAGTTCTCGAAACACTGGCCAGAGCAATTAGACAGACAAAAGAAATTAAAGGCATAAAAATAGGAAAAGAAGAACGTAAATTATCATTATTTTCAGATAACATGATTCTATACCTAGCAGACCCAAAAGGGTCTACAAAGAAACTATTAGAGCTAATAAATGAATTCAGCAAAGTGGCAGGATATAAAATCCACACGCATAAATCAAAGGCATTCCTGTATATCAGTGATAAATCCTCTGAAATGGAAATGAGGACAACCACTCCATTCACAATATCCTCAAAAAATAAAATAAAATAAAATACTTGGGAATCAACCTAACAAAAGAGGTGAAAGACTTATACAATGAAAACTACAGAACCCTAAAGAGAGAAATAGAAGGAGATCTTAGAAGATGGAAAAATATACCCTGTTCATGGATAGGCAGAATTAACATCATCAAAATGGTGATATTACCAAAAGTTCTCTATAGGTTTAATGCAATGCCAATCAAAATCCTAACGGCATTTCTTGTAGAAATAAAGCAATCATGAAATTCATATGGAAAAATAAAAGACCCAGAATAGCAAAAACAACTCTAAGCAGGAAGTGTGAATCAGGCAGTATAGCGATACCAGACTTCAAACTACACTACAGAGCAATAGTAACAAAAACAGCATGGTACTGGTACCAAAACAGGTGGGTGGACCAATGGTACAGAAACCAATCCACAAAATTACAACTATCTTATATTTGATAAAGTGGCTAAAAGCATGCAATGGAGGAAGGATAGCATCTTCAACAAATGGTGCTGGGAAAACTGGAAATCCATATGCAACAAAATGAAACTGAATCCCTTTCTCTCGCCATGCACAAAAGTTAACTCAAAATGGATCAAGGAGCTTGATATCAAATCAGAGACTCTGCATCTGATAGAAGAAAAAGTTGGCTACGATCTACATACTGTGGGGTCGGACTCCAAATTCCTTAATAGGACACCCATAGCACAAGAGTTAATAACTAGAATCAACAAATGGGACTTACTCAAACTAAAAAGTTTTTTTCTCAGCAAAAGAAACAATAAGAGAGGTCAACAGGGAGCCTACATCCTGGGAACAAATCTTTACTCCTCACACTTCAGATAGAGCCCTAATATCCAGAGTATACAAAGAACTCAAAAAATTAAACAATAAGATAACAAATAATCCAATCAACAAATGGGCCAAGGACCTGAACAGACACTTCTCAGAGGAGGAAATACAATCAATCAACAAGTACATGAAAAAATGCTCACCATCTCTAGCAGTCAGAGAAATGCAAATCAAAACCACCCTAAGATAACATCTCACTCCAGTAAGATTGGCAGCTATTATGAAGTCAAACAACAACAAGTGCTGGCGAGGATATGGGGGAAACGGTACTCTTCTACATTGCTGGTGGGACTGCAAATTGGTGTGGCCAATTTGGAAAGCGGTATGGAGATTTCTTGGAAAGCTGGGAATGGAACCACCATTTGACCCAGCTATTCCCCTTCTCGGTCTATTCCCTAAAGACCTAAAAAGAGCATACTACAGGAACACTGCTACATCGATGTTCATAGCAGCGCAATTCAGAATAGCAAGATTGTGGAACCAACCTAGATGCCCTTCAATAGAGGAATGGATAAAAAAGAAATGTGGCATTTATGCACAGTGGAGTATTATGCAGCATTAAAAAATGACAAAATTGTGGAATTTGCAGGGAAATGGATGGCATTAGAGCAGATTATGCTAAGTGAAGTTAGCCAATCCCTTAAAAACAAATGCCAAATATCTTATTTGATACAAGGGGAATAACTAAGAATAGAGTAGGGAGGAAGAGCATGAGAAGAAGATTAACATTAAACAGGGATGAGAGGCGGGAGGAAAAGGGAGAGAGATGGGAAATTGCATGGAAATGGAAGGAGACCCTCAGGGTTATACAAAATTACATACAAGAGGAAGTGAGGGGTAGGGAAAAAAAACAAGGGGGAGAAATGAATTACAGTAGATGGGGTAGAGAGAGAAGAGGGGAGGAGAGGGGAGGGGAGGGGGGATAGCAGAGGATAGGAAAGGCAGCAGGATACAACAGACAATAGTATGGCAATATGTAAATAAGTGGATGTGTAATTGATGTGATTCTGCAATCTATATTTGGGGTAAAAATGGGAGTTCATAACTCACTTGAATCAAAGTGTGAAATATGATATGTCAAGAACTATGTAATGTTTTGAACAATGAACAATAAAAATTAAAAAAATACAAATAAAAAATAATAAAATAAAATTTAAAAAAATTAAAAAAAAATTAAAAATTTTGATGAGGCACTAGTATCTGTAACTGTGAAGTTACAGAATTGTATTTATTATACCCACGGTAAAGGGGAAACAAATACATTTTATTTTAAAAATTTCAACAATAAAAATACAATTAACCAACACATTTCAATAATTCCTAAAGAACTTCGATAATAAGCAGAACAGTACATGGAAGAAAAACTTAGTTCTGGCTTTTATTGTAGAGACTTTGTATAACTTCTTCATTCCACTACACCCAATTCTATAGCAGTTCATGCCAAATAGTGTCTGCTTAATTAATGCTATTGATGAAGATTATTAATAATATAATTATTGCTATATCTAGAGATTAATAAATATTTGTTGAAAGAATGAGAGAATGAAAATGAAAATTAAGATTTTTTTATAGTTTACATATAGTAGTTCCATTTTCTTATATAATTGTCAAAATATATGCTTAAAGTGATCTTGATTTGATATTATCTGGTTCTCACATCACAAGTTTTAAAGATCTACATTCAAAAACATATGGGGTTAGAATTTTTATGAGTTTGAGTCTGAGAAGACAAATCCTAAAGCAGTTATTCATATATTTTGAAGTGCTCTCAGTTCATGTCGATTATAATCATACTGCCATCACTCCTTTAACATTAAGTCCTTTATCCTATTACTAAAATGTAATTATTCTGGAAAACAAAATGACATTGTGTTTTGTATATATTTTTGTTGTAAAATTATGTGTCTATATAGGAAGGTACATATGAATAATGCACAAATATGTATGCATGTTTGTATATACATATGTATGTGTGTATATGTATGTTTATCTATCTATCTATCTAGTACAACCAATGAGATTCATATCCTTGTGCCTTAAAGGGAACTGCAATTTTGGAAATCTGAAAAATAAATCAATAAACAGAATATGCTCTATAAAGCAGTCAACAAACACAGATTGAGCAAACCAATCCACATTAGTAAACCCATTTTAATATAATGAATTCTGGTCATTAATTTATAAGAGGTCATATTATTTTAAGGACTTATCTGCAAATAGAAGCTTTTTAAAAGATTCATTAACCATTTGGTCTTCTAAATAACTTAGTTCACTAAATAAATTACTAGAAGTTAAGAAGTTTCAAATGATATGAAACAGGATATACATACATATATATATAATTAAAATGATAAGTATATTGTATATATCATGTGAGAAACAGATCCATAGTACTTATTTCTTCATTATTTTAAGTAACTGTCATGTTACTTAAGGCCAGACTTAAGCAAGGTTAAGTTGACAAAAAAAGTTATCTCTGTTCTAACTTAGCTTCACAATAGATTCAGAGCCTGAACTTGACTTAGAATATTCAATCTTCTAAAATTTTATCCCTCTATTTTCTCATTTTTACAAATTCACATTCTCTAATCTCTTTTAAAGCTTTTCTCAATCCTCTGAAGCAAAGAATCCAATTGCCATATTGAGATCAGAAAGAAAGAGTTAGATTTTATTTCTTATTCTCCAGTTACTGGCCAGGTGACTGTGCAATTGGTCACCCTGTTTCATCTCAATTTCTTCATCAATAAAAAAGGTTATGATCATTATCTACTAGAACAGTTACAAAACTTAAGAGTTAAATTATAAAGTACATTACACACTGTAAATACAGTAAACCTTTCCTTCAAACATTTTATATTCACTACCTTTACGATATATATACTCTCCTACATCATCATATAGTTAATATAACTGTATTCTTTTTATCATATTATTATTTTTATATAACTGTATTATTTTTATCATATTATTATTTTCTAATCAATTAGGCTTTCCTAAAAATCTTTGTCTCACCAGTGTTTAAACAGACCATATATGCGTAGTAATCGTACACCCAACCACCACAGAGAAATATGTTGTTTTTGTTGAGTGCATAGGTGATGCAATTGATTGGAAACTATAGAAACTGGACTTGTTTTCAGAACAATGAAAAATTAAATGAAATAGCACATTAAAATCATTTGGAACTGTGCCTGGAATAGAGAGTACTCAATAAATCTTAAATGTGTTATTGTTGCAAAATAATCTGTCATACATAAACATTCATAAAGTTCTAAGGGAAACTTAGGTAGCGAAGATTACCTTTGTGGGTTAGAGGAGGAAAGACAGATGGATTAAAAATATGAGTCTTTAAAGAGCAGCAGGTCTTTGCCAGGTTGTATAGCATGTAGCTGAAAATAAACATCACTTTTTAAAAAAAATATGAATATTTCAAGTGGCACATAGTAGGTATTTTTCTAATCACTAAAGATTCAACACATTTTCAAGTGGCACATAGTAGGTATTTTTCTAATCACTAAAGATTCAACACATTGAAAGTCATAAAATATAGATGGGAGAAAACTCCCTCCGAGTCATTTAACTACTGGATGATAACAATAATCCTGAATGTGGTAAAAATAGCATATTATTTTAACCTGCTAAACTATGAAATACAGAGGATTTAGTTAATAGAATATTTTCAAAGTCAATCTTTATTTTAATTTTCTTAATGAAATTATTCCTTAATTCTGGGTGCATGTTTCAAATCCTACCAAGCCTTTATTGGAGTCCAGTGCCAACTAATTTTCTTCGACATGCAAGCCAACTATCAAAATTGATGAGGTAACATCATGATAGCAAACCGCAAATCTGAACTATATAGGTTCTGAAAAGAAGTCTATTCTTATTTTATCTCGAAATAAATTGGAAAAGATTCACCTTATATCAAATTGATGAGAGATTATAAAGGTTATTAAAATGTGTAGGTAAGTAATAAATTACCCAGCATTTGTTTCTGTGAAGTAATGATAAAATAAAAAATCAACAGTAAACTCTATTAGAAGGATCATAGTTAAGTTCTTAGTCATTAGAAAAAACATTAACAAACACTAGCAGCAGCAATAAACAACAATAAAAATTGATTGTGGCTTATTCTTTGAAATATTTTTGTATGTAAAATTTTAATATTGAATACTCAGAGACACTCTTCTCTATCAACCATATTCCCATCCCAAGAAAAAAGTTCTAGGTTTGGGCAGGGAACTCTCTAAGATTCATTTGGAAATTTTGTACTCCAGGAAAATGATATCCCAGGTTCCTTTAAATTAAAAAAGTCTACGCTATTAAGTGAGAAAAGAAAAATGAAATGGCAGTTGGCCATGCCTTAATGATTTAACTTGGCATCTGGTCAAATGACCTGGGCAAATGTTCTTTTGAAAAATGTCATAGAATTTTTATTAATGATGAATATTTAAGGTCTCAAATCATATTCTTCTTAAAGAAGACTACTTTAGCAATCTAGGTTCTGTCAAACCTGGGTTTTGAATGACTTGACCCTCTTCATAATTGAACTAGTTCTGCATGTAAATGCAATCTAAATCACCTTTCTCTCAAGCACCCAAATTCTTTTGTAGAATGTGAACAAAACATGCACCAAGAATTAAAGAGATATACAAACATTTATTTCTTCAGGAAACTGGAGGTTTCCATTCAATTGCTTATTGCTATGCTGAATTTGGAGAACTTAAATTCTGAAGCCCTACTTTCATAGACTATATAATTTTTAGATGTTACTTATTTCCCAATTGTAATAATACTAGTGAACTATACATAATTTTTAGGATTTGAAACATTCATCCAGAATTAAGAAATAATTTCATTAATCAAATTAAAATAAAGATTGACTTTGAAAATATTCTATTAGAAATTACATTTTAGGAATTACACATTTTCTAATACAGCCTGATTCCAATTTTGCTAATGCTAGGAAACTATAGGTTAACACAAATTAGGAAAGCAAAAGCAATAGTTTTGTTGTCAAGTGAATAAGCAAAAATTTGAACAATGATAACTAATAATAATGCAATTATTATTTTTTTTATGTTTTATACCTATCAGGTATTATATTAAAGGCATTTTTAAATTAATTTCCTCACTTGGAGTCTGAATAAAACTTTATGCAGGATAAAGACACAATGCTATATAGCTAACAAATGATAGAAACAAAATTGAGCAGGGTTACTTTTGAAATAAACTTTCAAAATTCTCATTGGAGTGAAAGTTCTGGAATGTGAAAGTTCTGTATTTGAATCCCAGTGCTACCAGTTATAAGTAGTAGAATTCCCTGCAATTTACACAAGTTCATTGTACCATAGTTTTCTTAAATAAAAAATGGGAATAATAATAATAATATCTGTCCTAGAGGGTCCTTAGATTTTAAGGACACATGTGATGCCCTTGGAATATTGTTCTGGCACATATAATAATACTTTAGTATTACTGTTATTTCATCATTGTTTTCTATTTATTACTTTATTTCCCTTTGGCAATGACTTTGAATTACAGTTGTTGCATTTTATGTATGCTACAGGGAAAAGATAATTTGAGATTTATCATAGATTTGTGTATTTTCAGAAAATTACATTTATAAGATGTCAGGTATTAGGCTATTCCTGTCTCAAAAGGTTATTAGGAAATACAGACTATATCCACTACTTTATCAAAACAAGCTTAGTCTAAATAATAATAGTAATTTTATAATGTAAAAATTTAAATTTAATAATAAAGCAAATACTTATACCCAAAACTTGGATTGATTCTACATGTACTATAAAAAAGCAGCAGAGGTAGAGATGAAAGGTAATTGAAGGCTACTGGGTAACTTGCAAAGTGTATGATTCTAAACTAGATTGCAAAATATACATTCTTGAAACTTTAACTTTTCATTAACATCATAACTGATAGATAACTAAGATAAATAACGATTTATTCTGACACCCATTATTTTTTCTATATTTATCACCTTCAACTTAGTCCCAACCACCATAACTTCACATTTTTCCTAATATAGTTACCTTCCAAGCAGTCTACCTTCATCACATGGCCACACTCTGGTTTGTTCTGCATACCCACAAAGAAAAAAAATTTAAAGAACAAATCTGATCATGTCACCCTATAATCTTCCTTTATTCTCTGACTTCTGAAACCTTTCAAATTCCCTTGTAGAAAGATAAATATGTGAGCATGCTCTGCCTATCTCAACAGGCTCATCTGACACAAGCTCACCTATGTCCTTTTCCTTTAGCAAAAGACTGTCTTTCAGATCAGTTCTATGTACTGGCAGTTGCTCCCTTGACAAAAGCATTACATATAATTTTCTCCTCCTAGACTGTTCTTGCAATTCTTCATCTGTTTAACCCAACTTAGTCTCCACTGAACCATCAAGCACTTTGTAAAAATCCTCTGACTTTAGTGATACAGCAAGATCCACTTTGTAGGGTCTTAAATCAACAAGTACCTCTCCTTCATAATTATTGTAAGTTTCAAGTTTATGTTTATTTGGATTTATGTGATCTGCCTCTCTTCTAGATTGGATTAGTAATAGTTAATTTAGGTTAAGTATTCACTAGACAACATACATGATTTTAATACTCATTATATATAGATTCATCAATTAAAATTCTAGTAGCAACCCAAAGAGTGAGTCCTCTATGGATAATATCATTTTACAAATGGAAACAATCTAAGGTAAGAAAAGATTAAATAAATTGTTCAAGGTCACAAAGTAGCAGAGGCAGGATTCAAATCCAGACATTATATTCAGAGTACATTCTCCTAATCGCTTCATTTGTTACCTTTTAGGAGCTGCAAAAGGATTGATGTTACTACTGTTGTGTCCTCAGAATGAGCACAGTGATAGAATGTAAATTGGTAAAAAATCATTAAGTTATTTTGGCATTATCTATCAAAATGTAAAATGCACTTAAGATTTGAACCAGCAATTCTACTTCTTAGGGTTGTCTTGCAGCTCTAATGGTACATGAGCTCAATAGAGGTAGAAGGACATGCATTGCTTTTCTATGTGTAGTAGCAATAAGTTGGGAACCATGGCACGTTAATCACTAGAGATAAAATAAATGCATATTCTTAGGGATTTAATGTTGAGATGAAATGATACACAACATATAAGAATAAGCCCCCCCCCAAAAAAAGGTGAGGAACAAAACACTATGTAAGCTCATTACCATTTTTTAAAATAGTAATATAAATAAATGTATGGATATTCTGAGAATATAAAGATGTATTCAAGGAGTTGTAACTATTTTTGCCTTTGGGAAGAACAATAGTGGCCAGAGACATCAGCATTACAGTGATATTTCAATGCCCATTGTATTGTATTGTTTTCTTCTTTCAATGGCGTATATTGATTTTATAGTTTTTAAAAAATAGATTGAGTTCAGGAATTGGAGAATAGAGTCCAACAAAGTTTCAAAAGAAAAATTTTAAAGCAAGCACAAAAATATGTTTGTTGAGGGTTGAGGTTGTGGCTTAGTGGTAGAGCACTTGACTAACATGTGTGAGGTACTGGGTTCGATTGTCAGCATCACATATAAATAAATTAATAAATAAAATACAGGTCCATCAACAATTTAAATTTTTTTTTTTAAATATGTTTGTTGAAAAGTACATACCATTCTTTCCTAAGGATTATTTCACTGGCATTAATTTAAAACTTTTTAAATTGGTGGATAAAAATGCAAACATAGTATATTTTTATTGGGGTACCATATGATGTTTCCATATATATACATGTATATATGTATGTTTAATTTTTAAATAAGGTCAAATAAATCTATCTCTTCAAACAGTTCAATTTGTTTATTTGAAAACATTTAGAATTCTTTCTTCTAGCTTTTTGAAGTATGTATCATATAATTGCCATATATAGTTACAATACTGTGCAGTATCCCACCAGGAATTAATCACTTTTACTTTAAGGTTATCTACATAACGAGAATGGAGGAAAATTCAAATCATTAACAAATATTTAAGAAAATGACTTGGGGCAGACACAATCATGATTAGGTAAGTCATAATTCATCTTGGGAAATGTGGTTTTTCTTTCAGTGAACTATATTCACAAAAGGGCTTTTGGGGATATGGCAATGAGCAACCCATTCCCACCTCCTTATTACTAGGAAAAACTCTCCTAAGAAAGTAAAGTTAGAGTTCATTTTTTCTGTAGAAAATTTTTATGTAGAAAAAAATGAAAGAATGGTGGTCCAGATATTATATGAAACATCAACTGCAGAAACAGGAAAGATGATTAAGAAGATCAGCTGCAAGTTAAAAAACAATAAAAGCAGAATGCAGAATAGTCTAACTTAAGAGATATAAGATATTCTTATTTTTTCTCTCATGAGACTAAACTTTATACATATTGGATGGCTTACAGAATTTCCACACTGAAAAATCAGAGCATTGAAACATTTAAAAAAACATTTTAAAATAAGACATGTCTTATAAGACTAGAGAATTAAGACTAATGTTTGGAGAATTTGGATATTTGTGTAATAAGGAAAACATCACTTAAATAAAAGAGTACTTTAAATTAAATCACATACACTAAAATAAAGTGCCAAAATTTTACCATCAAATATTTAAAGCTACCATAAATCAACTAAACCATGTGCAAAATCTTTGAGTGTTTCTTCATGAAACCATGTATCATGAGTTTCCATATCCTAAAATAGAAATGAAGGGATTTCAAAATTTCTTTTAAGAATGTGAATTATAGATTATTGACAGAACTGGTTTGATCCTAACTTTTCCCCCAATATCTTAACACATATGTTAAGGTAATAGCTGTGGTAACATGAGCACCATATGTACATACAGGCCTAGGCTAAACACCCTTCCTATATTTCAAAAAAGCTTTTCCCAATATTTTTACGAAGTTATTTGGTTTTTGTTGTAGATATTGATTTATAGTTATTCCTTATTATTAAACCAGAAATGTGGGAGGTATTTCTTTTTATTATGTCTTTTAATATTTCTTTCAGCTGTGTTTCATTGTTTTCAGTGCCCTTTACCTCCTTGGTAATGTTTATACCTAAGTGTTTATTCTTTCTAATATTATTGTAAGAGGGATTTTTTTGTTTTCTTTTTGTAATATTCATTATTAGTATATAAAAACAAAACTGATTTTTGTATGTTGATATTTATCCTAAGTTATTTATTAATTCTAGTAGTATTTCAGTTGAATCTTTAGGGTTTTCTACATAAAAAAAGATCATACCCATGAAAAGAGATGACTTACTCTCCCATTCGATGGGTATTTTTGTTTATTCATTTTTTCTATCTTAATTTCTGTGTCTAGGTCTTACAGTACTATAGTGAATAGAAATGTCAAGAGTGGATATTCTTGCCTTATTCTTGATCTTAAAAAAAAAAAAAGCTTTCAGGTTTCATTGAGTATGATGTTAGCTGTGAGTTTTCCATGTATGGTGTTTATTATGTTGAGGTAATTTTTCTTTATTCCTAATTGGCTCAGTGTGTTTCTTTCCTTTTATATTTTGGTAAAATCCTTATAGTTTAAAAGTTATTGTGTTGGCCATTTGTAAGTATGGTTCAGTTAGTATAAAGTACATTCATCTCTTGTACATCCTTCAGCAACCCATCAGTCTCTAGAATTTATTTCATTTTGCAAAGCTGAAACTCTACACTCTTTGAAAATACTTCTGCACTATTTCTTCCCCATAACTCTTGCAAACAACTATTTCACTTATTTTTTCTATTATTAACATTACTGTAATTACCTCATATAAGTGGAATCATACTGTATTTATCTTTTGGTCACTAGTTTATTTTACTTACTGTAAGGTCACCCAAATGAATCCATGTGTCAAAATTTTCCTTCTTTTTAAGATTGGTAAAAAAAAGGGCTTTGCTGCTTTCATTTTTCTATTGTTTCTTATATGACTTACAGTTTCTGTCCTCATTTCTCACATTTTTTTGTCTTGTTTTGTGATTATCTGAATATTTTTGTAGCAAAACGTTCATACCTTTCTCATTTCTTCTTGATTGTATTTTCTGTGTATTTTATAAAAGGGATCATATTTAACATTTTAAAATTGTAATCTGGAGTTATATCAACTTAGCTTCATTAACATACAAAATCTCTGATCTTTGAATCTTATCTCCACTGCTTTTGGTTATTGATGTCACAAAATTACATCTGTATATTTTGTGTGTCCAAAAATCCAAACTAATGATTTTTAAAATGCATTAGTATTTTTACGAAAACATATGAAAAAAATGTGGTGTTATAAACCAAAGGTACAATAATTACCAAGACCTAGGGCTTTCAGAAGAATCACTTTTTAAAGAAATGCTTTTATCTTTTAAATCTTAAAGAGTATAAGTGAAGTTACAAACTATTTTTACAATAATACTTTTAATAATTTTCCATGTATTTACTTTATTGAGATCTTTATTTCTGTATATGGGTCCAATTTTCTGTCTATTTTTTTCCATTTCTACATGCAAGAATCCCTTGAGCATTGGAAGTAAGGTCTAGTCTTCTTTTTCTTATGAAGATGTAAGTCATGTGTTGGGAACTTCTCCAAATTTTTATGAATTGTGGCAGCTTGCATGAGGGGTTATCAGAGTAAAATGAAATAAATTTTCTTACTTGTTTCAGTGAGGTCATTCTTCACTTTTGACTTGCCTGAGGTACTACAACTTCTTAATGGGCTTCTTAAATCCACATAAAGCTTTTGAGACTGTATATTTTTGTTCAATCAGTGTCTCCCTGAACACACCAAGACCTAGGGCTTCCCATTCTGCCATCTTGCTCAAAATAGAAAATACTTTTTATATTATGATTGCTTCATTTACAAGCTTCAAGATTATCTATTTTTCAGCAATTTTATTATAATCTATTTCAATGTAGATCTCTGAGTTTACTGAACTAAGAGGTAATTGACCTGTTTATCTGTCTTGATTCATGTCTTCCATCAAATATAGAAGTTTCAGGGCTTTATTTCTTCCAGGTCTCTGTGCCATTCTTTCTCTCTTCTTCTCTGGGACTCCTATTATAATTATCTTGGTACACTTGGTGGTGTTCTACAGGTCTCTTAGGATTTTTTCATTTTTCTTCATTTTTCTTTTTTTTTCCTATTCCTAAAGCCAGATGATCTCAACTGACCTATCTCATCAATTCTGATTCACTGTTCTCCCTGCCAGATTTGCCATTGTTACTTGTTGGTGACTTTTTCATTTTAGTCATTGTGCTCTTCTGCTCAAGAATTTCTATTGGTTTCTTTTTCATAATTTCTCTGTTTCTTCATGGCTTCCTTTAAGGTTTTGAGTGCATTTAAGGAAGTCAATGTAATGGATATATATATAGAATATCCAATGACTGGGCCTTTTGTCTTTGAGACCTTTTAAAATTTTATTTCCTTTTTCCTGTGCACATGTCATACTTTCTTATTTCATTTAATGTCTTACATGTTTATTTTTTTAAACCAGGAAGTTTGAATATTATGTGTAAAATCTTGAAATCAGATTTCCCTCTTCCCCAGGGTTTGTTGTTGCTGCTCTTGATGGATTGATGTTCTTGGTCTAGTAACTTTCTTAAACTAACTATGTAAAACTATATTATGTTTTATGAGCAGCCACAGAAGTTCCTGTTTCTGAAAGTAACAGCTAGTGGTTTGACCAAGATTTCCAAAAGTTTCTGGAAAAAAAAATGTGCACACTGCCTGAGTCATTTCAGACTATTACTATGTTGATGTGCTCCTTCATCCTTACCTTGGGCCTTCACAGCCCAGACTCAGCCCTCACTTTCCATTTGTTTGTGGTCTAAAGATGAACCAGAGGTAAAAGATTCAAGTCTTATTATTTCTTTTTTTCCTGACCTTAAGTTCAGCTCTGGCTATGCGGATGAGTTTTTAGATTCCTGATATGTGAGAGAGGTTTCAAAGCCCTTACTCCTCAAGTACCTGTTTCCATAGCCTCTTCCTTCCCAGGTGATTTATTCTGTGCACTGCTTGGTCCAGCTGATCTCCTACATCATAGGCAGTTGCATCTAGCATGCCTCAATTTCCCTTATGAAGTGAATAAAATTCTCCATAGATTTATTATTATCATTGTTGTCCCTGTTGATTTTTGAAAGACCAGAAGAATAAAATAAAATAAAATGCTGTAGTATTTTTGTGCTTTTTGTAGCATTACCAAGTATTCCTTTTAAAATATATTTTCTACATTTAGAAGTGATTTTGTTCTACAGGCAAAAGTCACTGATCATCTTTAAATTTTATTTCATTTTGAATTAACCTTTTTATAAATATTAAATTTCTCTATCTTAATGTGGATTTTCCCCTAAATTCTATTTTGTTTGGTATCAATTTTTGTCTCACTGCTTTCTTTCTGTGGTTTGAATTCTAGTAGATACTTTATGATTACCATTCAAGAATTATTTTATTGTAGATATATCTCTGGTTACAAAAGTAATATAATATTATAACCAAATCATTATTTTTTATTTATACAGAAGTTGTTGAAATATTTGCATTTAGTTTCATATGCATGTGCATGGTTTTTGTAAAAAAATATAAATCTTCCATTTTATTTCAGTTCTAAAATCTTCCAGTTTATTTCAATTTTAAAATATCTTCTTTATGCACAGATCTTACTTTTTGATACTATAAGGGAATATGTTTGAATGTTAAAACACACATCAGGAATCTTAGAAACTATCGTGTGTATGCTTCTCCTAAAGTATAGTATACAAGACCATTTCCAGACATACTGACTTTGCTAGCTAGTCTTTCCTGGCTCCACTATGGAAAAAGTGGATCAATAAATGGGCATCCTTGTAACCTTTTAAGAACAAATTCAAGTCCTTATGCAATTGCACAGCTTGCAATTCTCCATTTGATGGAGAATTCATGGCTTGATCATCCAGAACCCATTTACCATTCTTGTGATAGGAACACCCTGATGCTGTTGTGGGTGGTGTGACGTATTCCCACTTTCATCACATGTTGTTTGGATGGGATTTGTACACTTTTCCCTGGTATGTAAGCAAGTGCCTTAGCCTGAAGTAATCAAGCTACTCTTATTACTTTCAGGACAGTGACTGGAACAGGAACAGGCAATCAACCCAACCTAAGACAATGAGAAACAGTGAATTTTATAGAAGTCACCAAACAGATCTCTTTTCTCTAGGTTTTACAAGATGAGAGTATGGGATTTGGGGCTGATGCCTGCATCTCACTGTTTTCTTGCTGTGAGACTTGCTCATTCATAGACAGGAAAATAAGTGCCAATATGTGAATTTTAACAATTTATTTTTATTCCTGAATTAAGTCATTCTTTAATAATCCAATATTATGAACTAATCAATTCTCTAGCAAAACAATGATTTAGAAGACAATCACATTTACCTCCTTCAATATCATCATTAAGAATTTCTAATAATCACAAGGTGATCTCACTCTCACCCTATTCATGTTAGCCTTGTCCATACTTGTAGGGAAAACCCCTTTCAATCAACCTCCTTACTTCTCTTAGTCACTTTTTCTTGTCTACCTGATTGAAATCCTTAGTGTTAGACTAAGTATCCCCACACTTCCATCACCCAGTCATGATGCTTGTATCAACTTGGCAACTCTAAAGTATTATGATTTAATTCACTTCTTTTCTTTCCCCCTAGGAAATTTCTAAAAAGTTATTTTTATTTTGGACCACGCAAGTAGCCATACCACTGTGAAACCTTGTCCATTACTCCATGTGTCACACAGAAGCAAGAGGATCCATTAAAACACCTGTTTGAAATTCTTCATTGCTTTCCTGTAATACTTGGAATGGGTTCTGATTCCAGTTTTTAAAGTCTTGTGTGATTTGTTTTCTTTTCTGTCCTGTTTCACCCCTGGACCACTCTTCCTCTCTCTTGCTCTGCTCTAGATAAACTGGCCTCTTCCTTGACTTCCTTATGCATGTGAGCAAGATATTTCTTTTGCTCAGAAGACTCTTTTTACTCTGGGATTTCAAAGGTTGGCTCCTCTTTGTTGAACATAACACAGCAAAAATGGTAGGTTCTCAGAGAAGCTTTCAAGGACGTATAAATTTAATGTATCTCTGAAATTCAAATTTGTTTGCCAGAAGAGCATATTTTATCACTTGATGGTTTTTTATTTATGTGTTTGTTAAAATTTTTCCAGACTATAATGTAAGTTCCATTATGTCTATCATAGTTTTAAGGGTTTTAAAAATTCTACCTATCTAATACTTTGTTGTATACATAATGAAATGAATGACTGAATAAGTGAACAGGTGAATATTCTATAAATTTTTTGGTAATCTTCATGTTAGAATTAATTTCCTCCTCTTTACTGTCATATGGCCTCTAATCCATGCTGTTACAATGATATTTATATGTGTCAATCTCCTTCATTATATATTCCATGAAATTTTCTGAGAGCAGTTGTTAAATTTCCCCTTTTTATATTGCTGAAGTAAGTGGCTTAGTATCTTAGAGAAATGGCCATTCCTAAATGTTCATCTAAATGAATTATGTTGTCTTTACCAAATCTTCAAAGTCTATTATGAGCATTCCTAAGGTAAGGTTTTTCTCTTGGAACCTCTCATGAGTCCTTACACCAAACTAAAATGTTATTCCTTAATTCTATTACAAGTATGCTAAGTGCTCCAGGTAGTAGATAAAAATAATTTATGTTTTAGACATTTGCCACCATGTCTATTCCTAGTGAGACTAAGATTACGTTAGCATTGTTTTTTAAATATAACAAGCTTCAAAAGTTTTATATGTAGTAAATTGAAGAAATATTCAGTTATTTCCCAATTCCTGTCGAAATATGGAAGTCAAACAGAGAAGGTCATTGTTCCTGTGAAAATCTAGCAGTCTTCCCAGTGAAGCATTGTTATAAAAGGAAAATATGCATAGTTCTGGAGGGCCCTTCACAATAAGGAATTTTTGCTTAGTTAACCAAGCACCTCACATTGAGAAAATAAAACTGAAGTCAAAGATAGACCATAGATTAGTTTTCAGTGAGGGAAGAGTATGATACAAATCTTTTTTATCCTTCATTTATCTATTCTGTCTACAAAAACAACCATCTTCTCAGGAAAGGAGAGACGCTTAGCATGTATAGGAATTTTATTAATTACTCATTTGATTTGGTTTTAATCTGATAAAACGTGAACATACACTATCAAAACAAACACATCTAACCAAAAAAGGATGCACAGCTCTAAAGGTGAACATCATAAAAAGTATACACACAAAGGCAGATTGACAATTTATCTATCTATCTATCTATCATCTATCTATCTATCTATCTATCATCTATCTATCTATCTATCTATTTATTTTTGTGGTACTAGGGATTAAACCCGGAAGTGATCAACCACTGAGCTACATCCTCAGCCTTTTTTATTTTGATCAGGGTGTCAGTAAGTTGCTGAGGCTAAGCTTGATCTTGTGATACTCCTGCAATGGCTCATTTTTTTAAAAGATCATGTTCTGGCCCAAACTACCTACATTATATTCAGAAGAAACAGGGATTGTACCTTTGAAATATGATATTACACTTAAGGAAACCCATCACTCTTTGATGTTTCCCTCTGGTGATGGTTTCAACATTCATTCATTCAATAGATTTTCTTTATTATTGTTAGATAGGTCACTTTTGCCAGGCATTATTATTATCTCTGGGAATTCAGCAGTAATCGGACAAGATATGCCCTGCTTTCAGGAGTTTTTCATTCTATTGATAAATTTGAAAATTTCAGATGTACCAGATAAAGTAGGCATTTTTTTCCTCAAGTACTTTGTCTTTTATGTCCTTTATAGGATGAAGACACCGAAACTGCATAAAGGTGAACTTGTCACTGAAGCTAGAATAGCAGTTGACAGCAAAGGCCATCCTTCCCATAGAAGTCCTCAGCCTGATAATTTTGTAGCCATCTGGACCTGATCTCATTGATCAAAGCAATCTGAAAAGGACAAAGAATGTTGTAGCTCCTGGCTGAGACCTGTCTTCTCCAGGTAGTAAGTGACCTGTACAAATATGGGCGATCTTGCAGAATCACAACAGCACACCCCATTAAGGAGGGAAATACACACTTACATCTTATTCTTTTACAATGATGCCATCCTGTGGAAGTACCATATTATCCACAATACTCACTGGTGCCTATAGTGAGAACATCTGTCAAGATATTTCCAATTCTATGAACCCAAATGATACTGTTGAGACCAAAGGAGTCCTAGGAGTTTTAAAATATCATTCCATTGATGTTTTATCCTGAAGCTTCTTTGGTCCACAATCATGGTGATTTTATTTTGAATCTTGAAATTCATATGACTGTGGTGCCCACTTTAGTGGTAAGTGAATACTTTCACTGAGAAGGCAATCTTAATCCCCTGTCCCATCCATACCAGCCACCATTGCACAGCTCAAATGAAGGTTCCATTTTAGCAGAGATTCAGAAACCAAATGACCTTTTTTTTTTCCTCATGTTCTTTTACTAGGTCAAGTATTCAGACAACTGTATGTCAATATGACCCGCATATGTCTAAGGAAGTAAAAGGGCCAGAGGATTATCAGTTGGATCTTAAAAGAATTCTGCAGAAAATAGGAACAATTGCCTTGTCTCAGCACTGCAGAATTTTCCTGCCACCACTGACTGCACTCTGAATTATCTGTGTCCCTCAATCTCTAACATGCTACAATCATTACTTTTCCAATGCAACATGAATACCTGGAAGGCTACACAATTTTGGCAAACTACATTATTTAGGGTCAAGAAGCAAGCATAATATTTTCATTGACTGTTGCTAGAAATTGCAACTGATGGTTTGGTGGGACAACAGGAGTGGAGTTTGGGGTATATTTCAGAAAAAAAAATATTGCAGAGCTCTCTTCCAAGTGTGTATACCATCTACCTTTATGAAATACATGAGAAATTGTATAGGGAATCTTTCAATGAAATGAAAATTACATACGTATTACCTTACAACTTTACCTCTAGTCTACTTTATCTTTGGTCATTTTCTGGTATTCCATAAGTAATTTTTAGACAGTAATGCATTTACAGGATGACTGAAGTATGAACCTTTGATCTTCTTCAATTAATCACATTGTGGTTGATGTGAAAACATACCTGTGATAAGAATATTACCTCTGTAACTCTTTCTCTCCCATTTTTCCTATGCTTTCAGTTGTTTCATCCTATCCATCACAGGTGAGAATAAATTCAGAAATACTTAGGAAAATAATTACTGAGTAGTGCTCATTTTTAAAAATTATTATTGAGAAAAATAGCAATATCATAGGCCATCACAATTAATTCAAACTCACTTAGCACATATTTATTGAAGAGGCCACTGCTTCTCTGACAGGAACATGACATTTTCATGGTCTCAAGGATTATTTAAGATAACAGTTTTTAAAATTCTAAAATGAATTCATAGTTTGGGCTCTCTGTAAAAAGGTGCTCTATTTTTTGTTTCTCTAATAATAATACTCTAATGATTGTTATACCATATCACTGGATGTGGGATGAGAGATTCCAGAGAACTTTTACTTGTTAAAGCTTAGAAATTTGTAGGTAGGGTTATTTTTTTTTCATCATTGGAATAGAGTCTCTTGCTGCACTATATGCTGGCACTCAAAACATCGAGGTAGGGATACCTCACCAACTCAGGGGTAGGGGGCCAAGTGATGATGACAAAGGATCATGTCAGATTATAGATCTAAACCATCTATAGGGAATCAGTGTGTTGGATTTTCTTTGAAAAAGAGATGTGATATCTCTAGTGTTTTGAGCTTAAACCTTTTGGTATGCTATAAATTGGGAATTATAGTGGTTTGACTGCTTAGAAAGCACTAGAAGCTAGAAAATATGAAAACCTGCAGTTCTAAAACTCTAAATATTGCATATTTCATTGGTTGGTTCTTTCTCCATGTTGCAAATATCAATTATTAAATACTACCAACATTATTTAAGTAGTCACTTTTAATCATAATATTTTACATGTATATTTATACCACCATAATCAAAGCTCCCAATGTGTTTTACAGACTATACACAGCTTTATTAATAAAATGTAGCTATCTCTACTAAGAGCACATTTTTATTCAAGATAATTGTACTATGCAACAGACATAGATTATGCTAATAGACAAGAGAGAGAACATGAATAAATAAAAGCCATAGATAATCCCCAAACCTAATTCCAACAACTATTTTGAATTTTCTTCTTCTACCAAACCTTTATAAGGGCTGCTAACAAGTAATAAAATTGACGAATTTGGGTTTCATTTCCCCTTCCTTCTGTTGCTCACCTACTGGTGGAAATGCTAACGAGCATGGGAATGGGCATTGAGCAGGTAGTAGACGAAAAGGGGAAGAGAAAAAGGAACAGAGGTAATCTACTACCCAGATAATCAGCTCATGAATAACCGAGAATTGACTGAAATGATAACACTTAAGTAAGTACTGTAATAAACTCAGTAATCAGTATCCTCAGTGGCTTGGGGTGGCAGGTAAGAGAACTACCATCTTTACAACTACTGGGAAGTCCATGATTTTTACAGGATTTATACTGCAAACAGGATATCAGACTTCAAGGCAGAAAACCCAGGGTGTTAGAACTGGAGAGTTTAAATCATCTTTAAGATGTCTTTGCTTATGTTACACAAAGGCTCCAAGTTTATAAGACGTCTTAAAGGGAATACATATATCATCATGATGTTATCACTGCTTACAAAATCTACCAATCACAAAATTCATGATTCAAAATATGTGACAATGTGGATTATTTTGATCTTCTTCAAATTACTATTTTTTTTTCCTTAACTGCCTGAAGTTACAGATTATTTCCTTGGAGACACAGGGAAGTATTGTAAGAAGATGGATAGTTGGATTCAATGATGGCACTATGGCCTGATAAAGAAGCACATCTATCTATAATAATCCTGCTTGGATACAGTGTATCACAGTTATTTTTAACATTACTTCTAATCAAGGATCACGTTGTTAGTTCTTTTTTTTTTTATCACAGAATTCTATAAGGCATCCAAGTGAGTAAGTGTTGGCTCTTTAATGGCAAGATGTAGATATACTGGTTATGTCTACCTTTAAGTTTCAAAGTCTGTTTGCTTTCTATAATCTTTTAAGTATATCTGCCTTCAAAATCTCTGATACCAATCAAATAATATTTTTCCCTTTACAGACATTTTTTTTTCTTCCTGGGCCACTTAATATTTACTATATTTCTTCAATGCTCTTAAAGAAATTAAGTCTTCATGTTCATTTTTTTTCACAGAAGTCTATCACATTCTTGTCATTTTTTAGAAAGATCTACCTTTAAGGACCCATTTCTACTTTTAAAAAATCAATATTTTGATTTCTAAATCTAGAGTCATAACAATGCCAAAGCAAATCATGACTCTCCTGTTTTAGGATGTTGAAGGTTGGAAAAGTAGTTAGTGACCTCACCTCTTGACATGTGCTTAATATCACATATTTGTATTTGGGATATTAAAACTCCTGCATTTGTCACTCCTAATTGGGTCCTAAGCAGAAAAAAAACAGTTCAGAGTGTGCCCTGTGTGAGCTGTCATAAACTGAAATATGAGGCAGTGCCAAATTCTCTAAGGCTTGACAGCCAATGATTAGGATGTTTTAATTTAGTGGACATACAGAACTTCTTCTGACATCTAAATGGGCAAGTGCCATAACTAATGTATTTTCTGCACATATTCAAATTTGGAATATACGAAAAGTAGCTTATGTAGCCTAGTAAAGGAATGGAATCAATAAAGAATTGATTTTAGCATAACAATGGATTTAGAACATGTTAACACTATAAAATAATAAATTACCACAACTGAAATAATGAAAATATTTTTAGATATTTTCTTTCTCAAAAATTTATAGGATCAAGGGAATACGTATACATAGAGAACACTCTCTTACAAGATTTCTAGACTTTTTTCAGTTTTTTTTTTAATTTTCTCTTTTTTGGCTTATTTTATTCATCATAAAATAAATCCAGCATGGTCAGAAAAATGTGCATGGGGAATGTTCATACACAGCCTCTTTTGACTTGAAGTAAGAATGAAATTGGACTGGAAAGGCCTATTGGGAAATTCTTTCTATTGGATTGATAAAGCACAATTGCAATCACTAATATTGGTAGATTTTATTTGAGTAAATCTGTTTCACAAAATTAACTGAAGATGGAGAAATTAGAAAATTTCAACCTTTCTAACTTTGCTTTTCTTTGTAATATGTTGACACTATGTGAAACTATTGGAGAAATAAGGACACAATTTTAAATGACCTGTGGAAAATTCATTAACTTTCAGATCACTCCCCCATCCAATTAATTTATTGATTGCTGTGATTCTAGATACTTTTAAAAAATCTTTTAATTTCATATTTTGATGGGTGCTAAAATGCAAATAATGATGAAAACATTTATTATTCAGTTGCTACCAAACAAAGAATTTTAGCTCTACTACTAAGAATATGTTCTGATAAGAAGGAAAGAAAAGACATTATGGGAGCTTGAAGGAAGTTGGGAAATAGTACCTTTAAAGTAGAGAATGAGAAACAATAAAAGAACTTTAAAACTCTTATGGCTATTTTAGTTTATCTCAGAGATAATCCTCAATCTATATCAGAATGTACTGCTTCATTCTACCTCCATAGTTTTCAGGAAGAAAATATTGAATGTTAGAATAAAAAAATAATTCTCATTGGCATTTAAATTTTAACTTATTAATCAATCACATTTTCCTTTGGAAAATTTACCTAAATAAGAAATATAATTTATAACATAATATTCTAATGTCTTCATCATTTTTATTTGGATAATCAAGAAATAATCAGAATGATGTCAGCCTGAAGAGTTCAAGTTAGGAGCTACTTTAATTATTTTTTATGGGTAGGAAATACTAACAATCATTTATATTAGTCAACTTGCAATAGCATGATTAGAGTGAAGTGAGTGAAACAGTTGACTGATCACAGGGGTTTGCATATGGAATCCTGTGAAATCCTCTAATGAAATTAGCAATTGAACGAAGGCAGTAATTATTACTACTTTCTCCTAAAGCTTAAAAAAAATTCTGATGTCTGATGTCTCATTCTCCAACTTTATAGATTTTTCCTGTTGTTGTTTTTAATATGCTTTTGTTTTGATTTTTAAAAGTAGAGACAGATAAGGATGGGGAGGAAAACAATGCTGTCTGAGTAGCGACTTTCTGTTGCATTTTTGATAGTGCTGGATTGCACAAACATGGAACCAACAGGCATGAGACCTATAATCCACTGATTAGACCAAAGCTGGGGCATACTGTGGATTCCTAGTCAATAAAACTTAAAGGTACAAGGAAAAACGGAAGCATTTTCATAAAAGGGTCTCCTGGAATGTTTAATTGAGTATTAGCCTCATCATTATTAAGCAACCCTACATTTTACCTTGAAGAAGAAAAGATTTAGCTCAGACTTTATAGCTACATCCAAATATTTGAAGTTCTTCCACATACAATAGATCAGACTCAATTTGAATGGTATCACCAATTCATGGGTGGCATATTCAGATAAACAAGATTTGGCTCAATATGAGAAATAACTTTTTATCAGTTTTCTGCAGATAGAAACACGTTATTTGTGAGACTGTAAGCTCCCTATTGTTTGAATTGTTCAAACAGAGAAGGGATGATAAAATATACTGAAGGGACTAATATAATATCTAGTTTGAGAATGGATTTACCTTATTTTAAATCCTAGTAATATGATTTATGAACTATATAATCGTGGTCTAGTCACTTAAATTTTCTGAGCCCCAGTTGCTTGTTTAATATCACAAGAATAATAAGAACACTGCATCACTGTTTATAAAGTTGTGATAAAGCACAAGAACTTACAACAGAATATGGCATCTATAGGAACCAAAAAATAGGCAATTATCATTTTATTGCAGAATTGATTTACCCATTACTTTGTTAGTGAACAAAAATACTTTCAATATTATTCCCTAATTTAAGATTTGTACATTGAAAAGAAATTTATATAATTTTTAAAAACCTTCCTTTGAAAGATATTGCCAAGGAATTTTGTTCTAGGCCCCACTTTCCAAAGCGCTTCCATACATAGTTTTAAATCCAAATTATTCTTGCTTCTTCATATCTTGATTTCTACATTAACCTCCCCTTGATTCAATACTATTAGTTTGAGAATTTAGCAAAGATATTCTTTTTCTACTCAATTCAGAAATTATCCTACTAGAAATGTTTTTCCCATTGTTCTTGAAGAGATAAATGTGTTGTTTCATGAGCCCATATTGCACAATATTGTATATATATGTACACATTCCATACCCTATTTTATTATGTTGTTAAAAATACTGGAAATAAAATTTAATGAAATAATAATGATAATCTTAATTTACTTCTTAAATTTCTGGTCAAAAATCATATGCGTCCATGCCCACTTTAACCTAAAAATTATTTAAGGCTCTACAAAATTTACTAACATGAACTTCCTTTTGCTTAAAAAGCAAACAGAACATGTTTGCTCACTCTTTGTTTTGTCATTTTCTGACTACCTCTTGATTTCTTTCAGAGTAAGTTCTGCCAAATTACATAGGTCAGTTTTATTATTAGATTTCTTCAGATTTACAACACCAAAGAGCATTATATAAAATTTGACTATGTACTATGGACAATATATTTTTACCTTGATTATTTCACTTAAGTTTAATGGTAATCCCATGTACCAGTGAACATAGCTAGGTCCGTGTATAGTAACAATACCCAAAATATGTTTTTTTCTTGCTCATTATAAATGTCTACTGTGAATAAGATAAAGGTTTTACTGTGTTTTATAACAGTCAAGAATTTAGGTTGACTGGCTGGGCATGGTGGTTCATACCTGTATTCCCAGTGGCTTGGGAAACTGAGGCAAGAAGAGCACAAGTTCAAAGCCAGCCTTAGCAACTTAGTGAGGTTGTAAGCAACATAGCAAGACTCTGACTCAAAAAATAAAGGTCTGGGGAAGTTGCTCAGTGGTTAAGCACTCCTGTGTCCAATCCCTGGTATCAAAAAAAAAAAATTAGATTTGGTTAGCTTCATTTCAATATGTAATTTTAATGTTAACATTTCCATAGCAATAACAGTGGTTTCTAACTTTAAAATTTTTCACTAAGAACTGACACAATATTTTACATTTCATTGGCCAATGCAAGTCACAGGTAATATCTAACCCCAAAAGGGGCAAGAAAATGAAATTCTAACAATTGCCTGGAACGGAGGATGCCCAGATATATTTTATGAATTCACTGATGACTATTAAATTCAGAAAATTAATTATTTTCTTCTTACTTCAAATTCTTTTTATATATTCATCCATTTCTTCAACATATGGTTATGGAGTATTATCACTAACAAGTGCTTATTGAAGAATATGTAACAGAAATTTTTTGTTTGTTTTTAAAATTTGTGGTGTGTGTGTGTGTTTTAAATGGAATCTAACTGACTAGAAATCAAATTCAGTATTTTTGTGCTTAATTGCCTTTTCTTATATCTGCTAAAATACACCTAGTTCACTATGATTGACCCCTGTTTAACCACCATCATTATCATTATTTTCCAGTATACATTATAAAATACCCAATATGGGTGATAATATTTGTCCAATTATAATCCCAACATGCTATAGCATTGGAAGTTTCTTGTGACATGAGATTAGCCACAATTGAATGAAATTGATAAAGGAGTCTTTTTACTTACCCCTGATAACTAAGTAAAAGTTTAACTATTTCCACGTGCTAACCCGCCAGTTCTAGTTGCATAGTGGTACTTATTGGGTGTGGTCATACATAGCAGCATATTAGCTGAAGTTGCAATGATCAGAGTTGCAGTGGCCTTCAGTTTCCTATTTGTTTATTAAATTTCCCTTTCTCTTTCTAAAGCTTTCAGTACACTACAGGCCACATTTTTGAAAAATAATTATGTACCTGTGGTCATGTCCATTAGTTTCTTCATTTTTCACATTTTTCAATTCTTGTTTTTGCATACCTAGGAGAGCTTTCTTCATAAAATTTTAAAATTTGATTATAAAAGTCACTCACAAGTTTCACTCACTAATATATTTGCAAAACTGAGCTCCAGATAATTTATCACTTTACTTGATTTTTAACCATTTATTAAAAATGTGATAATCCATGCAAGACAAAATCAGTGGGGATGCTTCCTTGATATAGCTGTGTACTCTTTGTTTTAGTGAGCTTACTGTGTCCAAAAGACATGACAAGAATAATTTTAGAGGAGAAAATGTTTATTTGGATCTCATGGTTTCAGAGGTTTTAGTTGATAGATGGCCATGTCCATTACTCTGGGCTGGAGGTGAGGCAAAACATCATGGTGGAAATGTGTGGTGGAGGGCTGCTCAGGACACAGAACCAGGAAGAAGAGAGATAGCACTTCTCACAAAGGATAAAATATAAGCCCCAAAGTCACAACCCCCAATGACCCACCTCCTCCAAACACACCCTACCTGCCTACAGTTACTACCCAGTTAATTTCTATTAGGAGATTAATGCATTGATTAAGTTAAGACTCTCATAACCCAATTCTTTCATATCTAAACTTTTCTGCATTGTCTCACACATGAACTTTTTGGGGAAACCTAATATCTAAACCATAACAACTCTGAAATTCATGCTGAGATAATTCTTGTATGTTCATGACTTTCCTTTCAAATTTCCGGTGTAATGTTTATTTTTTTTTTCATTTAACTCTTAATGCCTTCATCATGTATCACTGTTGGGATTATCATGAATAATATCTAAATTGTATACAAATCTATGTTTAAATTGTATACAATTTGAAATCATTTAGGGATTTATAGCCAGGCATGCTTTTATCAATGAAAATAAACAATGAATGGTAAGGGATTGGGGACTTGCTAGGTTAATTCATCCCTGGATACTCATTCTTAAACTTCTTTTAATTGGCAATTGAGAGATAATTCAGTAGACAGGTGTTCTGCAGATGCCCTAAAGACAGCAAAAGGGGGGAAGTTAACCGGGAGTGGGGGGTGACTGAGTATTCTTAAATAATAAGAGAATCAATGCAAGTAAATTTGCACAGAAAATTAGTAGGAAGCTGACAAATAGAGTTTGGAAAATTGGCGGAAGACAAAGGAACTCTGAAGGGTGAGCAGCAGGAACCACATGAAGGACAAGGATCTGAAACCATATGGTTCGCACACTGTTTAGGCTGCTGCTTAAAATCAGACTTTCAAGGGTTCCCCTGACTCTAGAAAAGAATCCAACTTCTTAATGGTTTCTGATTGACTAAGATTAAGTCATATGGTTAGTTTGTGGCTATATCTGTGAATGGAAAAGGGTAGTATTCCTTAAATCCCCCTCCCAAAAAAAATAACAACTTATGAAGATGGGTGATGATTTGCAGAAGTTTCTGTTCAGATAAGGATACATAAACTATTAAATTCTTGTAAAAGAGAAATTGGAGTTGCTGGATTCCATAAGATGAAAGAAGAGGGATATAGGACCAAAAACTTTTAAAAAAATAATAAAGTGTACACAACTGAGAACTCATAAAAATATGATTTGTAAGAAGTGTTATCTTTTGGTTGTAATTTTTTCTATTTTTGTTGAAAATCAGTACAGAAAAAAATAGTTTTACATATTTAGGACAAATCTATTTTATAACTTTTATTTTTCCTATAAAACCACATATGTTTATCTTCTATGATGTTTTTAAGCACCCAAGACAGTGTCTTAGTCATCACATTAGACACATCCAGAACTAAAAGGATTTTCCAAGTTGTTATGGGTTGCATTTTAAATCTCCTAAGGCCCATATGCAGAAGACCTGGTTGCCTGCTGATGGAACTACTGAGAGGAATAGAAACTTTAGGAGGCAAGGGCCTAATGGAAGGAAATTAGATCATTAGGAATGTGCCCTTGAATGGGATTTGGAAACCCAGCCCACTTCGTTTTTTGCTTCATGGCCACCATGAAATAGCAGCTTTGATCTACCATGCGCTCCCTATCATAGTGCTCTGCCTTGCCACAGGTCAAAAAGCAATGGAGCTAACTGACCATATGCTGAAAATTCTGAAAGTGTGAGCCAAAATAAACTTTTTTCTCCTCTTAATTTGATTATAGCAGGTATTTTGAAAGCTAAAACACAAATTATATATACCATAATGACTTAGAAGAATTTTACCAAAAATAAAGTTAAGAAATACGTATGCTTCAATATCAATATCAGGAATTTATGAAATAGGGAAAAAAAGGCTATTATTTCTTCCAAACTGAATTTTCTTCTAGTCTCTTGGGGTTGTATCTGTAACTGCTCCAATTATCTAGAAAACTGCTGCATCAAAATCATCTAGGCTGCAGGGATGGTTGTATAAATGCAGCTTCCTGGGTCCCATCCAAGAAATTCTGTGTTTGGGATGATGAAACTAAACAAAACACTTTAAAGAAATAAGCCAAATATTTTTGAAAATTTTAGCACCTAGCCATAAATATTTTCTTCTGTAACTCAATCTAAGGTTAATTAAAGTTGAATCGATTTGAATGTATTTTAAAAAATAAAAACAAACAAACCAAAAAGCCAGATCAAACAATTTGAAAAGAAAAACCATTAGGAATGCCATGATTTTGATGTCTTATTCTCTAATACTTGGTCACTTTCTTGTTCCAAAAGCTGTGATATTTATGCCTCTGCACCAAAAGTGCTTTAAGTGCTTACTAGAGTATTTTTAAATAATAGGAATTGATTCTGTGGGTCAAAGTCATCTCCTGTTTTTCCAAAAATAAATCAAAACAAAATTTACTAGAGATTTATAAGAGAATTTTGACACAAATTTTTAAAATATTTTATTTGTTTCCTTTTAAGCATACTAAAGGACAGTTATTTTGAATGAAAAAGATACTGCTAACAAAAAGGGAAGTAACCAGTGTGCCTTTAGACAGCTTCTGGCCTCAGAGTGTTCTAGCAAACTGCATTGAAATGAATGGAAGCAATTATAAAAGGAAGCGGCTGACCTTTGTGAAGAGACTGCCAATCCATAATACCTCCTGCAATGCTCATCCCCTTTATTCCTGCTTAACAAACCTTGTCACCCTTGTCGCAGTGCCTCAGAACCCCTTGTTAACTTTTCCCCTTTTGTTGTCTTTAGGGTATCTGCAGCTCGCATGTCTGCTGAAGTACCTCTCAATTGCCAATTAAAAGAAGTTTAAGAATGAGTATCCAGGGATGAATTAACCTAGCAAGTTAACCTGGGGAAGAATGTGTTAGGGATACAAACTCTCATCATCACAGACTTACATATTTACCTAGTCATCCCACTTCCTTGGGAGAGGGTGTTTGTGGGGGGTGGTTTTTGTTACATATTTGCACAACAATGAAAGCACTTTATTATAGTTTTTCAAAGTATAAACAATTTGAATAACAAACATGAAATTTTTAGAAATGTCCCTCTGTATGTTCTTTTTCCCTCCAGAGGAGGAAAAAAAAAAGCTAATATTTAAACACTGCTTTGCAGAAACACTTAACATCTACCTGTAGGTTGTGTAAAGCAATTCCTTTAGGAGAATATTATCCAGAATATCTTCATGCTGTATAATGCTGACTTAACATATAAGCCCCTGGATCATCCCTGTTTGGATTATCAATCATTTGAATGATTATTAGGTAGAATTCTCTAGAATTGAGTAGTTCATACACTCAGATAAGAAAAAAAAATCCTGTATTTAAATTATCTGATATTTGAACATCTAATCAAGATTTCTTTTTCTCAGTTTATGTTCCTGATTTTCCGCTCTCATAAGTAAGTAGTTTTCTTGAAGGAATATTTTAGATTATGAAATCTCAGTAGCTATTTCTGAATAACTTGTTAATCTGCTTGCAGTAAGAGAGTAGAAAGAAATCACTTGGGAGAATTTAAAATATGTAATTCATTTGAACCAGGGTTCCTCTTATTTTCCATATATATTATGTTGCAAATATTTGTTGACAACATAAATAACCTTAGTTGTGACTATAAAGGTTGGAACAGGAGATTAATAGCTTATAATGAGTCTTAACTATTATGTTCTAAATTTTTTCCACATGCCTGATTTAACATTTTCAAATGTATAATATCCTTTTAATGCTAGATTTGAGACAAGGAACCTAAACTATATGCAGATAAACTCATTTATGTAAAATCATATAACTAGTATGAAGCATAAAATGAATTAAAATTAGAATAGAACTTTCCAGTTCAAATATAATATTTCTTGAATGCACAGTTGGGGTTTTGAGGGGGTTTTTCCCCATATTGTAACATATTACTTGTAAGCAAATTCTTCACCTGATTTGTAGACCCCAAAAATCAAGTAAAAATAAATAAATAAGTAAAAAGCCAAACAGATCAGGTAACACTGGCTATATGATTTCTAACTAGCTAGATGATTTAAAGGAGAATGAGAATTTATACAAAGTTGATTTCTAAAAAAATATATCTTTCTACATGTTTTATTACTATGATCTGAAAAAATGTGTTTCTTATGGCTCATCCAATTTTAGATTGGACTGGGAAGACTGTATTATCCAGATAATGAAAAGAAAATATGTCAGAAATGAACTAAAATTATCTTAGTTACCTATTAAAATTCTCAAGGCTAATGAAGGTATCTCAATGCTAATGAAACACAGCATAAGTTGCCCAAAGTTGCACAGCATTTATAGAACAATAATAGAATATCACATGATTTGCTCTTTTTTGGTGTGGATGGGTATGTTCATTTGAATTATTTTTGTTTTCTCATAAAATGTCTGCCAGTTCACTTACATAACAATAATTCTCTTTTTCCATGCTTCCTGTGAATATCCAAAATCACCCGTATTAATATGAATATTTATACTATAAATATCTATAATAAATCATAGTCAATAAAACAACCTTGTAACTTCCCACATTTCCCATATTTCCAAATTCTTGATATCTTTGTATCTAACTTAATTTATGAGAGCTGCATGATTCCTAGGGATTCTGCACAAATCGGAACTTCTCACAGTGTTAGCACCTGTGTGTCCAAAGTTTTTGGCTGCTAGTCTGGCTGTACCAGGCTGTTGTATTTTATTTTAAAAAGATAATAAAGACCTTTCCCCTCGTCTTCACAATTTAATGTTTTTCTTTTTACCTTCTGTACAGTATCACTTGCAGCTTCCTGCAGAAACAGTTTAATAATGCCTCCTAAACTACTACACTTCAGCCAAGAGATTTGTACCACCAATGCTTTCATTATAATTTGTTTACATATTAGAACATTTCAAGATTTAAAAAAAAATATATTCTGTCAAAATTATTCATTAAAGACAAAATGACCTTTAAAGCATAACATTTGAAAATAGTGTTTTATTTAACTTAAATAAGAGAATTATTTACTAATATGTTAATAAAATGCAGTCATTTGAAACAGTGGTTAATTTTGAGAAGGAGGAATAAAATATACACGTTTATGCATATATATGTAAATATATATGTGATTTTTCAGTCTGTGAACCTTAAACTATAATGAATATGTAACAATAGTTTCTTTCTTGATTAGCAAGCCCATTTCCATTATTGAAAAATTAATGCTTTTCAAATCTATTTCATCTTATATAGAAGAGAGTAGTAAGTATAGTAAATTGCTAATTTGTCCCAGTGTTGTTTCATGTGAGCTCCCTTGGGACTGTAGAGGGAAATTTGAAGGTATAATCACAATTAAGTAAAATCAGTTAAGAAGAGTAAAAGGTAGTCTGAAACCAAGCACCACAGAACTGAAAGGATGTCTTCCCTTTACTTTCCTCTTGTATGCTGATAGAAGAGAATTAAGCTCATTTTACATAATTTTCTTTTCCAGCTTTGTAAGAGCCTTTTAGAAGCAAAGACCTGTTTAAGCAAAAGTTCTCCCAAATCTATTTCTTAATTGCTTAGCATGACTCTTAACAACCTGCTTTATATTTTAAAAAAGAAGGGGAAAAAAGTATGATGTAAGTTTATTCTTTGAGGCTCCTTGTGACACTTTAATAGATTTCATATTTATGGCCTGGGCCATAATTTCTTTCTCCACATCATGTACTTTGATCTCATTCTCAGACAAGTGCTTTATGAAAAGGGGGAATAAAAGTTAGTTTACGTACTACAGTAATTGAGAACTAAAAAGATGCTTTCCCAGCTGTTGCTTTTGATGTTAAGTTTAGTTAGTGGCAAGGTTCCAATTTTCAATTAGAAATAAGATTTTTTACTTAAAAAGTATAATGTGTTATTTTATGCCAATAATTCATTTTAACACATTTTTTAAAAGAAAAAACTCCCTTTTGGAACCAGGCATACAAGTTATCAATTATTAAAGATTGAGTCCTTTGACCAAGGTATGGTATTCTCTGTCTGTTCAGCTTTTGTTAATCATTAAGCTGAAATAAAACCTTTTTCTTTATTTCTCCTAAACATTTGGGAAGAATTTTAGCTTATATATTTTTCTATTTTTGTTTTGTCTTAGAAAAAAATATTCTAAGTACACAAACACCTATATGCATACATTCATTATGCTTCCATTTAAAAACTAAAGCTGAAAGAAACAGGTAGAAGCATGAATTCAAATTAACTTGGCAATATTTTAACTTTTCTCTGTTATTTTTCTTATAATTATAATAATATGTTTGCCTATCTTGAAAAGATAAGCCGCTTTCGTCAGGGACCAGAATGCCAAAGGAGGAAGCTCAGTAGTGACTTATTAGCCTGGGTAAAATTTGGCCTTGTCTTTCATAATAAAGGTAAGATATTAGGAGAATGTGTCACTCCCTGAATGTCATGCCCAAGGAAGGAAGGGATACAAAAGATGCTGTCTCTTTCCTTCTATAAAAACATTGATGTAGTTATTAGGGTGATGGGCCGACCTCTGAAGAATTAAAATTTATGTGTTTCTCCATTAAGGAAAGAAAAAAGAAAGAAAATGTATTTCTTTTTTTAATTGATTTTTTTTAAATACACGACAATAGTTGAATGCATTACAATTCTTTTTACACATATAGAGCACATTTTTTTGTATCTCTGTATATAAAGTACGTTCACGTCAATTTATCCCATTATACATGTACTTTGTATTTTGTTTTTTTTAATATTACAATTCTTAATACACATATATACCACATTTTTTCATATCTCTGTTTGTATGTAAGGTATGTTGACACCCGATTCAAGTCTTCATACATGTACTTTGTATAATGATGATCATCATATTCCACCATCCTTGCTAATTCCCTGCCCCCTCCTACACCTCTTCCCTATCTAGAATTAATTTAATCCTCCCATGCTCTCCCTCCCTACCTGACTATGAGTCACCCCTTTTATATCAGAGAAAACTTTTAGCATTGGTTTTTTTGAGATTGGCTAACTTCACTTAGCATTATCTTCTCCAATACCATCCATTTCCCTGTAAATGCCATGATTTTGTTCTTTTTTAATGCTGAGTAAAATTCCATTGTGTATATATGCCACATTTTTTTTTTATCCATTCATCTACTGAAGGAAATCTAGTTTGGCTCCACAGTTTAGCTATTGTGAATTGTGCTGCTATAAACATTGATGTGGCTGTGCCCCTGTAGTATTCTGTTTTTAAGTCCTTTGGGTATAGTCTAACAAGAGGAATAGCTGGGTCAGATGGTGGTTTCATTCCCAGATTTCCATGGAATCTCCATACTGCTTTCCAAATTGGCTGCACCAATTTATAGTTCCACCAGCAATGCATGAATGTACCTTTTTCCCACATCCTTGCCAACACTTGTCGTTGTTTGTCTTCATAATAGCTGCCATTCTGTCTGAAGTGAGATGATATCTTAGAGTAGTTTTTAATTTATATTTCTCTGATTGCTAGAGGTGATGAGCATTTTTTTTTCATATATTTGAAAAAAATTGACTGATTGTATATCCTCCTCTGAGAAGTGTCTGTTCAGGTCCTTAGCCCATTTGTTGATTGGGTTATTTGTGTGTGTGTGTGGGGGGTGGGTGTGTGCACTTAGCTTTTGTGTTCTTTATGTACCCTAGAGATTAGTGCTCTATCTGATGTGTGAGGGGTAAAAATTTGCTCCCAGGATGTAGGGTCTCTGTTCACTTCACAGATTGTTTCTTTTGCTGAGAAAAAACTTTTTAGTTTGAACCCATTCCATTTATTGATTCTTGGTTTTAATTCTTGTGCTATAGGAGTCTTATTAAGGAAGCTGGGGCCTAATCCCATATTATGAAGATTAGGGCTTACTTTTTCTTCTATTAGACTTAGATTTTCTCGTTTAATTCTTAGAACCTTGATCCATTTTGAGTTAAGTTTTGTGCATGGTGAGAGACAGGGGTTTAATTTCATTTTGTTGCATATAGATTTCCAGTTTTCCCAGCACCATTTGTTGAAGATGCTATCTTTTCTCCAGTGCATGTTTTTGGAAACTTTGTCTAATATTAATATAAGCTAATTGTAATTTTATGGGTTAGTCTCTGTGTCCTCTATTCTGTACCATTGGTTTATCAGCCTGTTTTGGTGCTAATACCATGCTGGTGTTTTTTACTATTGCTCTGTAATATAGTTTAAGGTCTGGTATAGCGATACCACCTGCTTCCTGTTTAGAATTGCTTTAGCTATTCTGGGTCTCTTATTTTTCGAGATGAATTTCATGATTGCTTTTTCTATTTCTATGAGGAATGCCATTGGGATTTTGATCATAATTGCATTAAACCTGCATAGTGCTTTTGGTAGTATGGTCATTTTGATAATATTAATTCTGCCTATCCATAAGCAAGGTAGATCTTTCCATCTTCTAAGATCTTCTTTGATTTTTCTCTTTAGGATTTTGTAGTTTTCATGTATAGGTCTTTCACCTCTTTTGTTAAGTTGATTCCCAAGTATCTTATTTTTTTTTTTTTTTGAGGATATTGTGAATGGGGTAGTTTTTCTAATTTCCTTCTCAGAGGATTTGTCACTCATATACAGAAACACCTTTGATTTATGGTGTTGATTTTATATCCTGCTACTTTGCTGAATTCATTTACTAGTTCTAGAAGTTTTTTGGTGGAGTTTTTTTGGGTCTTCTAGGTATAGAATCATATCATCAGCAACTAGTGCTAGTTTAAGTTCTTCTTTTCCTATACATATCCCTTTAATTTCTTTCATCTGTCTAATTGCTCTGGCCAGTGTTTAAAGAACTATGTTGAATAGAAGAGGTGAGAGAGGGCATCCCTGTCTTGTTCCAGGTTTTAGAGGGAATGCCTTCAATTTTTCTCTATTTAGAATGATGTTGGCCTGGGGCTTAGCATAGACAGCCTTTACAATGTTGAGATATGTTTCTGTTATCCCTAGTTTTTCTAGTGTTTTGAATATAAAGATGTCCTGTATTTTTTTTAATTTTTTTTATTGGTTGTTCAAAACATTACAAAGCTCTTGACATATCATATTTCATACATTTGATTCAAGTGGGTTGTGAACTCCCATTTTTACCCCAAATACAGATTGCAGAATCACATCGGTTACACATCCACGTTTTTACATAATGCCATATTATGTCTGTTGTATTCTGCTACCTTTCCTATCCTCTACTATCCCCCCTCTCCTCCCCTTCAATCTTCTCTCTCTACCCCATCTACTGTAATTCATTTCTCTCCTTGTTTTTTTCCCCATTCCCCTCACAACCTCTTATATGTAATTTTGTATAATAATGAGGGTCTCCTTCCATTTCCATGCAATTTCCCTTTTCTCTCCCATTCCCTCCCACCTCTCGTCTCTGTTTAATGTTAATCTTTTCCTCATGCTCTTCCTCCCTGCTCTGTTCTTAGTTGCTCTCCTTATATCAAAGAAGACATTTGGCATTTGTTTTTTAGGGATTGGCTAGCTTCACTTAGCATAATCTGCTCTAATGCCATCCATTTCCCTGCAAATTCCACAATTTTGTCATTTTTAGTGCTGCATAATACTCCATTGTGTATAAATGCCACATTTTTTTTTATCCATTCATCTATTGAAGGGCATCTAGGTTGGTTCCACAGTGTAGCTATTGTGAATTGTGCTGCTATGAACATTGATGTGGCAGTATCCCAATAGTATGCTCACTTCTATTCAGTTTAGTTCATGAAATACAAGCCAGAGCAATTAGACAGACAAAAGAAATTAAAGGCATAAGAATAGGAAAAGAAGAACTTAAATTATCACTATTTGTGGATGATATGATACTAAACCAAAAGGGTCTACAAAGAAACTACTAGAGCTAATGCATGAATTCAGCAAAGTGGCAGGATATAAAATCAACATGCATAAATCAAAGGCATTCCTGTATATCAGTGACAAATCTTCTGAAATGGAAATGAGGGCAACCACCCCATTCACAATATCCTCAAAAAAATAAAATACTTGGGAATCAACCTAACAAAAGAGGTGAAAGATTTATACAATGAAAACTACAGAACCCTAAAGAGAGAAATAGAAGAAGACCTTAGAAGATTGAAAAACATACCTTGTTTGTGGATAGGAAGAACTAACATCATCAAAATGGCGATATTACCCAAAGTTCTCTATAGGTTTAATGCAATGCCAATCAAAATCCCAAAGGCATTTCTTGTAGAAATAGATAAAGCAATCATGAAATTCATATGGAAAAACAAAAGACCCATAATAGCAAAAGCAATTCTAATCAGGAAGTGTAAATCAGGCAGTATAGGGATACCAGATTTCAAACTATCCTATAGAGCAATAGTAACAAAAACAGCATGGTACTGATACCAAAACAGGTGGGTGGACCAATGGTACAGAATAGAGGACACAGAGACCAATCCACAAAATTACAGCTTTCTTATATTTGATAAAGGGGCTAAAAGCATTTAATGGAGGAAGGATAGCATTTTCAACAAATGGTGCTGGGAAAACTGGAAATCCATATGCAACAAAATGAAACTGAATCCCTTTCTCTAACCATGCACAAAAGTTAAATCAAAATGGATCAAAGAGCTTGATATCAAATTAGAGACTCTGCATCTGATAGAAGAAAAAGTTGGCTCCAATCTACATATTGTGGGGTCGGGCTCCAAATTCCTTAATAGGACACCCATAGCACAAGAGTTAATAACTAGAATCAACAAATGGAACTTACTCAAAACTAAAAAGTTTTATCTCAGCAAGAGAAACAATAAGAGAGGTAAATAGGGAGTCTACATCCTGGGAACAAATTTTTACTCCTCTCACTTCAGATAGAGCCCTAATATCCAGAGTATACAAAGAACTCAAAAAATTAAGCAATAAGATAACAAATAACCCAATCAACAAATGGGCCAAGGACCTGAACAGACACTTCTCAGAGGAGGACATACAATCAATCAACAAGTACATGAAAAAATGCATAAAAACAAACACATGTATGTATTTAGAAAATTACAAGAAGTAAAAATAATAAAAATTAGGAGGTTGAAAGAGGAAGAGAGGGAGAAAGAAAGATAAAAAGGAAAGAAATAAAGAGAGAATCGAGGAGAGAAAGAAGAAGAAGAAAAGGCGCGGGGGGCGGGGGTTATGCAATTCCTCTATATTGTATTATTCTGGTGACTCAGTTTTTAAAGTTCTATTTCATGCCATATTTTGGGGTTGTGAGGACCCAAGGAGAAAAGGTAGAGGAGAAAGAAAAAGGATAAAATGGAAGAGAAGAAAAAAAAAAAAAAAACCCTTAGAATTTCATTTCCTTTCCTTCTCTTCTCTTCCAGTAGGTGGAGTGGTCTATTCCAAGCTTGAGTCTCTGTCCTCAGGGTGGTGTAGGTAACCAGTGTTTGAAGACTTGAGCCCCGCGTATCATCTCCCTCTCCTGCCTGGAGCTTCCCTAATCTTGGTCTTTCTGAGTTGCTCCTGGTTTTTAGGTTTTTAGACCTCTCCCCTCTCTTGCTTATCAGGTCTCAGCTGTGGGACTTCTTGCCCTCCACCCTCCACCCTCCGCCCTCAGATCAAGCCAGGTGGCCAGCGCCCAGGTGGCACTGTGCTCCTGTTCAACTGAGAGAGGTTTTTGTGCTGGGTAGTCACAGCGCCAAGTAATCACAGCTGGGGGCAGGGGGAGTTGGAAACCGGGTACCTGTTCAGTTGCAGATCTGTGCTGATAGCCACATCCACCAAAAAAATGGTGAGAAAGGTTTTCCAAGATGGAATCCAATTGTTTCCCGCTTTGGGGTGTCTGGTGAGGTGGGGGGAGCTGGGATGTCCTTGTGCTGTGGCTAGAACACGGTCCAGTGACCTGTGTGGGATTTGTTGTTTCTGCTCTGCCACTTGAGAACCGCGCATGTGCTCCAACTGTGGGCTTTGGGACAGGACTCTGGAGTCTTAGGGGAACACAGAGGTTTCAAGCTCTGTGCGGGTGTTGGCAGCTCTGATGGATTCTGCGAAAATCCATTGTGTGTGGTCCTGTCAAACACTCTGAGATGTTGTATTCCGTCTAGGCGAGACCCCGTGGAGAAGCTGCCTGACCGCTTTCTCGGATTCATGCACAGAGCAGCCAGAAACGGTTTCTCCTCTATTCCGCCATCTTGGATCTGCCATCAAGAAAATAGATTTCTTTCCTTGTGTCATCTCTCCTTTCCTGGTTTTGGACTCCTTCTGGGTCAGTGGTGCTCAATGCTAATGAAGTTTTACTGGGTCCAACCTCAGGTTCTCATAGTCAGGTAATTAACTGGGCATCACAGCAGCTCTTGGCAGCTATGGCTTTGACTTGGAGATATTTATCTACAAGCTGCGCAGAGGTTTAATTCTTTGCCAACTTAATTGTGTGTGGGAGGGTGTGTGTGTGACCTAAATTTAACAAAGTATTCTTCCCCTTCTCAAATGAGTTTATTTGGCTAATGACAATTATGACAATGGGAATTTGAATTGTAAGTCCACCTGAAGAGTTAGGAGAGGACAGAGTATCTGAATGTAAGACTTAGGAAAAATTATTTAACATTGCTAATTACTGTATTTTTAGCTAGATATAACAAGATGTTTTCAATTAAGGATAGTTTTCTTCCCTGGTGTTACATTAAAATAAATAAGATAAACTGGCTTAGTGTACTAGAAAGTTGACCTGTATTTGCAAACATAAATTATTTGAAAAACATTAAACTTTAAATTCTCTAGTGAACTTTAGGAGTGAAGGAGGGGAAAAAATGTTAAATAGATAAGGGAAATAAATCATCCAAAATACCACTTTTATTTTATTATACTGGTGGAGCAGAACTTCAATCCTTGGCTCTTGGTTTATTCCTTGTCTACAGTCCCCTAGCTGATCACAACCAGAGGAAAAAACACAACGATTGGTTTTTAAATTTAATATTACTTATCCTTGGGCTGGGGATATAGCTTGGTTGGTAGAGTGCTTGCCTTGCATGCACCAAGCCCTGGGTTCAATCCCCAACACCACCCCCCCACACACACACACACACCTTATTCTTCAATTTTGACAGATCCTTGGTGACATTTCTACTATATTGAATTTGTTCAGTTGGTAGTCAGAAATGACTTTTGCATATCTTTTTTTTAATTCCCTCAAACCCTTGACATGGTCTCTACATACTCACATACACTGATACTTTGTTTTTCTATGACACTGAGAAAATTGAAGCAACAAGACAATGACTCCCACTTTGCCCTTGTGTTTGACCTCACTTCTGTCAGTTTAAAGAAGCTTTCCATACTTCCGAGGACTATCCCTCCATCTCTGTACTAGATTTATCTTTTCACCTATTCAAGCACAGTGCTTCAGGAATACTTCCTTCCTGGTTTTGATTTTTTAATTTTTAAAATTCATGTAGTTATCCTATTAGCACATGAAGAAACAGAAGACAAAAGACCCATCCCTCTTTATTCTACCAGACATTCATTTCTCTGCTGAATAGCAAAGCTTCCTGAGTAAATGGTCTAGACTCCAGATCCTCTCTTCCACTGAACTAATGAGTATACTCCAAACTTCCTCCTGAGACAAACCACTCTTGTCACAGTCAGATGGTAATGACCTCTTGGCAGTGGGTGAGGCAGCTGATCTCTCTCATTTTTTGTTGTTTTAATTAGTTATACATGCCTGCAGAATGCATTTTGACATACTGTACACAAATGGAGCACAACTTCTCATTCCTCTGTCTGTACATGACACAGAATCACACCAGCCATGCATGCACATAGGGTAATAATTTCTAACTCATTCCACCATCCTTCCAACCCCAACACCCACTCCCTTCCCACATTCCTGCTGCCCTATCAAAAGTTCTTCCATCCTTAGCCCCACTGCCTCATTATAAATAAGCATATACATATGAGAACAAACATTCAGACTTTGGTCTTTTTAGATTGGCTTATTTTGCTTAGCATGATATTCTTCAGCTCCATTCATTTACCGGAAAATGCATATAATTTTTATTGATTTTTAAAAATAAATGACAGTGGAATGTTTTACAATTTATATTACATATATGGAGCACAATTTTTCATATCTATGGTTGTATACGTAGCTCAGTTGATAGAGCGATTGCCTCAAATGCCATAATTTTATTCTTCTTTAAAGCTGAATAATATTCCACAGTGTATATATACCACATTTTTTTTTATCCATTCATCTGTTGGAGGGCAATTGGAGGGCATCAAAGTTGGTTCCATAGTTTAGCTATTTTGAATTGAGCTGCTATAAACATTGATGTGGCTGCATAACTGCGTATGCTGATTTTAAGTCCTTTGGGTGTAAACCAAGGAGTGGGATAGATGGGTCAAATGGTAGTGCCATTCCAGGTTTTCTAAGGAATCTTCATACTGCTTTCCCAATTAGTTGCCCCAATTTGCAGTGCCAACAGCAATGTATAAGAGGACCTTTTACCCCACATCCTTACCAACACTTATTGTTCTTTGTATTTTTGATAATTGCCATTCTGACTGGAGTGAGATAAAATCTGAGAGTAGTTTTAATTTGCATTTCTCTACTTGCTAGAGATGATGAACACTTTTTCAAATATTTGTTGATTGATTGTATATCTTCTTTTGAGAAGTGTTTGTTCATTTCCTTATCCCATTTATTGATTGGTTATTTGTTATTTTGGTGTTAAGTTTTTTGAGATTTTTATATATCCTGAGTTTAGTGCTCCAAGGTACATGTGGTAAAGATTTTCTCCCATTCCATAGGCTCTTTCTTCACATTATTGATTGCTTCCTTTGCTGAGAAGCTTTTTAGTTTGAATCCATCCCATTTATTGATTCTTGATTTTACTTCTTGTGCTTTCAGAGTCTTGTCAAAGAAGTCAGGTCCTTAGCTCACATGGTGAAAATTTGCACCTACTTTTTCTTCTATTGGGCACAGGGTCTCTGTTCCAGTGCCTAAGCCTTTGATCTACTTTGAGTTGATTATTGTATAGGGTGAGAGATAGGGGTTTAATTTATTTTGCTGCATATGGATTTCTAGTTTTCCAGCTCTATTTATTGAAGAGACTGTCTTCACTGGCATGTGAGATACCACGACTCTCTTCTGGAGTTTTCCTATCCTTGGTATAGTTCTCCTTCTCATCAGTCTCCTGTACTGTGTCCCCTTATGTAGGGAACTTTTCATTTTGCTGTGCCCTGTAGCTCAATCTTTGAATCTATTCTTTCTCTACACTCACATACCACTTGACCTTACACCTCCTTTTGCATTAAATTCTAACTGTATGCAGAAAACTCCTAAATTTAAACCTTCAGTCTAAGTCATTTCACTACATTCTATGATATTATTTTAGTCATTAAACTTCTGAACAGTTCCACTGGGATATCTAGAAAATATCAAAATTTAAGCTGCAGAATCTCTCTGCATCTCTCTCTCTCTCTCTCTCTCTCTCACACACACACACACACACACACACACACACACACACACACCACATTTATTTCCTAGCACTCTCACTTCTTTAAGTAGGAACTCATTCTTCTAGTTTCTCAGGCTAAAAATTATTGGCACAAGCCTTGACTTACTCTACCCCCGCCCCCATAAATCCTGCATTTAAACTAGCAGCAAATTTTCTGGCTTTGTCTTCAATGTACTTTAGGAATCCCACCACCACTTTTTACCACCTTTACACAGAACCCCAGTTCAGATTGCTATCATTGGTTTCTCTAGCTGACTCAGCACTGTTTCGGTCCTAAATCTCTCTCAATTCTGCTATTGGCCCTGACCTCCAGATTCATAAAGTTGCAGGAGCCTTTTGGGAAAGGGGGTCCTTCAACAATGGGAAGTCTCATTTTAGAATAGCCCCTGATATATAGTAAGTAATATATATGTATGTATGTACACATATGATTATATGTTTATATATAACATAGTAATATGTATATGAATATATATATATATATATTTGGGACTAAAAATTACTGTCAGTTGGATAAAATGTTTATATAAATATATTCATATACATATTATTTACTATACACCAGGAACTATTCTAAAATGTATATATGTGTGTGTGTGTGTGTGTGTGTGTGTATTTTTTCATTCATATTCATGAGTTCTCTGGAACAGGTAGGGGCAGGAGAGACAAACAGTGTGTGGAGGTAAAACTGCATTATTCCAGAAAACTTTAGGATGTGATTAGGTCATGAGGGTAGAGTTACCAGAAATGGGATTAGTCCCTTATGAAACCAACCCCAGAGAGTTGCCTACCCATTTCTTCCATGTGAGGACCCAGCTAGAAGGCACCATCTGTGAACCAGAAAATGGCCATCACCAGATTGCACGTGTCAGCACCTTCATGTTGGACTTCCAAGCCTCTAAAACTATGAAAGGTTCTCACTATTTCTAACTTACCCAATCTATGGCATTTTGTTTTAGCCACCCCAAAGATCTAAAATATCAGCATATTGAGGAAGATAATCCACTGTGACTAATGACTGTGAAACTTGAACTTTGTTCTCCTTTCCCCAGTCCTAACTCTACTTAGAAATAAGATAAATGACTCCTCAGGTCTTTAACCCATTGTACTGGGAGGCCTGTGAGGATCTGAATTAACTTTTAGTTCATAGAGATTGATTAAGACAATCCAGAGCATCTATACCAGTTGAAAGTGTTTCTACAAGGGACATTTTAGTACTACAATATGTATATCTGGTAGGTTGAGATAACTCAGAATATCACATTTACTTCATGGCAGTTGTTCTATCATAAACCCATAATATTACATCTGGGAAAATGGGGATATTGATATTTTTTGTATTAATTTAATTGGGCAGCACATATTCCCACATGTGATAATTACTTTAAAAATAAGCACTAATGAAAAGTGTATGACTTCTAATTTCTTAAATATGTCTAGAATGTATAGATAAAACTACCTGTTGGTACTAGAATTCAAGACTGAATCAAGCATAGATTTTTTTCTTTGAAAATGTTTGTGTTTGCATATCTCTAACTATACTTATCTTGTATAATATTTTCCTTGCCATTTATGGCTCATAAAAAGAGAATTTGAAAAAAAATTATGAAAATCACAATTTCATTAAATGAGATTATAGTCATTCTAATTTGAAAAACTCTTTTTCTTTGGATATCTTCAGTGCTTGGAAACTTTTGTATCTATTAAGTTATATGACCACTCATGTTTTCTCCTGATTAGAAACAGCATAGTTCTATTTTTGTGACAAGAACTATCGATATCATTTATACTCAAAATTAATTTATTCAACCATTTTATTATAAATATTTATTGAGTATTATTTATCTCCTGACTGTTATTTTAGGTACCAGTGACGAATAATACAAAGTCTGAAGGGGGATATAAAATGTAGACAAATAACTTATTTCATTTCAGATAGAATTTAAAACATCTAACAACAGATAATAGGAACATATGTGTTATGAAGAAAATGAGACAGTGTATTGGGTCCTAGAACTTATATAATATTGTCAGAAGAATGGATATATAAAATATATATATTATGGACATATCTAATATATATATATATATATATATATATATATAGATGGATGGGTATCTAATATATATATATATATATATATATATATATATATTATATGGGAGGGGAGAAAGATTATAGATGGTGGTCTGCAAGAGCATTTGTATAAGTGACATTGTCATAGGCATGTATGAGAAATAGAAATGAATCATAGAAAGGATGAGACATGAAAAGCTTTTATGGGAGAAAAGTATTTTAGGTAAGAGGAAAAAAAAGCAAATCCTTGGGAATAAAAGAAGGGAATAGTCGTTATGGCTGGCATGTTCATGTCTTCCATATTTATATTGGACTCTAATCACCAATGTTATAGAAATTGGAGGTGGGGCCTGTGGCCTTGACTAGCCATGCTATCATTAATGGAGTTAATCTCTTTTATAAACTATAACCAGAGAGCTGCCTAAGCCCTTCCACCTTGTGAAGACATACCTAGAAGTCACCATCAAGGAACCAGAAAATGGCGCTCATTAGGCATTGCTTTTCCCAGCACTTTCATCTTGGACTTCCCAGCCTTCAAAACTATGACAGCTTCCTGTTGTTTCTACCTTATCCAGTCTATGGAATTTTGTTTTAGCTACCCAATATACATAAGATAATAGCATATGCAGGCAAAATATTTTACTATGACTAATGACTGGTGAGGAACAGAAAGAATAGTAGGATCAAAGAAGATTTTACATGAAAACATATAAAAGAAAAATTTGATGACAAGATAATTCACATAGGACCTCATATTCATACTTTTGGGGAAAAAATTGAACTTTATTCTAAAATCGGAGGAAACTATTCAAGAGTTTTATTTGGGGGAGTGATATGAGTCCCTTTTTGGTAGCTATGTAGAAATAGGGAAAGGGATTATGAGTAGAATCAGGAAGACCAGTTCATATTTCTATATACAAATAATTAGAGATAGGGTATGTGTTTAATAGTAACTAATAAAAATAGTACATTTTGGTGAGATCTAAGGACAGAAATGGAAATTAGAATGATGTGAAAATTTTTGGTCTATGGGACATTAGTGAGGTCTGTTTTAGTATTGTTAAGCCACAGACACTTCACAGAAGAAGAAATACAATTGATTAACAAATATATGAAAAAGAGTTCAGCATCTCTAGCAATTAGAGAAATGCAAATCAAAACTACTCTAAGATTTCATCTCACTCCTGTCAGATTGGCAATCATCAAGAATACAGGCAACAACAAATGTTGGTGAGGATATGGTGAAAAAGGTACACTCACACATTGCTGGTGGGACTGCAAATGGTTGAAACTACTATGGAAAGCAGTATGGAGATTCCTCAGAAAATTGGGAATAGAACCACCATTTGACCCAGCTACTACATTCCTTAGTTTATACCCAAAGGACTTATAATCAGCATACTATAGTGATGCAGCCACACCAATGTTTATAGCAGCTCTATTCACAATAACTAGACTATGGAACCTAGGTGTCCCTCAATAGATGAATGGATAAAGAAAATGTAGTATATATACTCAGTGGAATATTACTCAGCTTTAAAGAAAAGTAAAATTATGGCATTTGCCAGTAAATGGTTGGCATTGGAGAATATCATGCTAAGAGAAATAAGACAATCCCACAAAACCAAAGGCCATATGTTTTCTCTAATATGCAGATACTAATTCACAATAAGGCAGCGGGGGGCACTAAAGAAGAATAGTGTTACCTTAGATTAGGTAGAGGGAAGTGATGGGAGGGAAGGGAAGGAGATGTGGGGATAGGAAAGATAGTAGAATTAAACAGATTTTATTACTGTATGTATATATGTGATTGCATGACGAATATGATTCTGCAACATGTATACTCAGAAAAATGAGAAATTATATCCCATCTATATATGATATATCAAAATGCATAGATGCATTCTACAGTCATGAAAACTAATTGAAATAAATAAAAAAATTAAAAATAAAGAGAAATTTCTAAAAGGAGAAATCTATAAGTAGCATTTAATAATGATTTAGAAAAACAGTGGTTGAAATCAAAGCATATGTTTTCTGATAATATAACATAAAAATAGCTATTTATACACTGAACTAATTCCTGCAGGTCATCTTCTCTCTCTGATTCATGTTCTAAAGGAAATTCATATTGTAACAATAAAATTAATGACACAAACCCCAAATAAAATTATTTATTCTCTCATCTGTTTCTCAGTTGTTTTCTGAACTTGGAGTTTCCCAAGATGTAGAGAAGCACAAATATATGTAAACAAGAACAATAGGCTGGGCTGGGTGCCTTAATCTCATGGACTGGAGGCGTAGGCAGGAGGATCACAAGTTCAAAGCCAGATTCTGCAATTTAGCAAAATAAAAAATAAAAAGGGTTGGGGATGTGTCTCAGTGGTTAAGTGCCCCTGGGATCAATCCTAGTAACAAAAGGGAAAAAAAAAGTAGGGCAATAATACCAAAGAAAATCATCTTTGCAAAGAAAGTGAAGAAAGAATTGTAGACAAATTATAAATTAAGATAGAAAAGAATTTTTGAGCTACAATAACTCATTATGTCACTTCGACGTGGTGTTCAGGTTACCTTTGAGCATGAGATACATTTCTATTTTTTAAAAAATTTATATATGACAGCAGAATGCATTACAATTCTTTACAATGAGCACAATTTTTCATATCTCTGGTTTTATATAAAGTATATTCACAGCAATTCATGTCTTCATACATGTACTTTGGATAATAATGTCTATCACATTTCACATTATTTCTAACCCCATAGATCCTCCCTTACTCTCCCATCCCTCTGCCCTATCTAGAGTTCATCTATTCCTTCCATGCTCCCTGTCCCTACCCCACTATGAATCAGCCTCCTTATATCAGAGAAAACATTTGGTATTTGATTTTTGGGATTGGCTAATTTCACTTAACATTATCTTCCTTAACTCCATCCATTTACCTGCAAATGCCATGATTTTATTCTCTTTAATTGCAGAGTAATATTTTATTGTGTACATATGACACATTTTTTTATTCATTCATCTACTGAAGGGCTTCTAAGTTGGTTCCATAGTTTAGCTATTGTGAATTGTGCAGCTATAAATATTGATGTGTTATAAAGCTATAAACATGGCTGTGTCCCTGTAGTATGATGTTTTTAAGTTCTTTGGGTATAGACTGAGGAGAGGGATAGCTGGGTCAAATGGGTCCTATCTCCATTTTCCAAGAAATCTCCATATTCCTTTCCATATTGGCTGCACCAATTTGCAGTCCCACCAGCAGTGTATGAGTGTACATTTCCCCCCACATCCTTGTCAACACTTATTGTTGTTTGTCTTCATAATAGCTGCCATTCTGACTGGAGTGAGATGAAATCTTAGAGTAGTTTTGATTTGCATTTCTCTAATTGCTAGTAATGAAAAGCATTTTTTCATGCATTTGTTGATTGATTGTATATCATCTTCTAAGAAGTGTCTGTTCAGGTCCTTGGCCCATTTATTGATTGGGTTATTTGTTGTTTTTTTTTTGTGCTTCACTTTTTGAGTTCTTTATATATCCTAGAGATTAGTGCTCTATCTGATGCATGAGGGGTAAAGATTTGTTCCCAAGATGTAGGCTCTCTATTCACCTCATAGATTGTTTCTTTTGCTGAGAAGCAACTTTTTAGTTTGAGTCCATCCCATTTATTGATTCTTGATTTTAATTCATGTGCTATAGGAGTCTTATTAAGGAAGTTGGGGGTTAATCCTACATTATAGAGATTAGGGCCTACTTTTTCTTCTATTAAACACAGGGTCTCTGGTATTATTCCTGAGTCCTCGATCCATTTTGAGTTGAGTTTTGTGCATGGTGAGAGATAGGAGTTTAATTTCATTTTGTTGCATATGGATTTCCAGTTTTCCCAGCACCATTTGTTGAAGAGGCTGTCTTTTCTCCAGTGCATGTTCTTGGCAACTTTGTCTAATAAAAGATAATTTTAGTTTTGTGGATTAGTCTCTGTGCCCTCTATTCTGTATCATTGGTATACCAATCTGTTTTGGTGACAATAACATGTTTTCTATGTTACTATTGCTCTGTAGTATAGTTTAAGCTCTGGTATAGTGATGCCACCTGATTCACTCTTCATGCTTTAGCTATTCTGGGTCTCTTATTTTTCCAGATGAATTTCATGATTGTGTTTTCTGTTTCTATGAGGAATACCATCGGGATTTTGATTGGAATTGCATTAACTCTGTACAATGATTTTTGGAAGTATGGTCATTTTGATAATATTTTTATGTGTGTATATAAATGTTTATTTTAACATTTAATATTTTATTGGGTGTTCAAAACATTACAATGCTCTTGACATATCATAATTCATACATTTGATTCAAGTGGGTTATGAACTCCCATTTTTACCACGTATACAGATTGCAGATTCACATTGCTTACACATCCACATTTATTCATACTGCCATACTAGTGTCTGTTTTATTCTGCTGCCTTTCCTATCCCCTTCCTATACCCCCCTCCCCTCCCATCTTCTCTCTCTACCCCATCTACTGTAATTCATTTCTCTTCTGCCTATCCAAGAACAATGTAGATCTTTCCATCTTCTAAGGTCTTCTTTGATTTCTTTCTTTTGGTTTCTGTAATTTCCATTTTACAGATCTTTCACCTCTTTTGTTAAGTTGATTCTCAAGTATTTTATTTTATTGAGGCTATTGAAAATAGGGTAGTTTTCCTCATTTCCCCCTGAGGATTTGCCACTGATATACAGAAATGCCTTTGATTCATGGGTGTTGATTTTATATCCTGCTACTTTTCTGAATTCATTTACTAGTTCTAGATGTTTTCTGGTGGAACTTTTAGGGTGTTCTTATATATAATCATATCATCCGCAAATAGTGCCAATTTGAGTACTTCTTTTCCTATGTATATCCCTTTAATTTCTTTCATCTAATTGCTTTGGCCAGTATTTCAAGAACTATGTTAAATAGAAGTGATGAAAGAGGGAATCTCTGTCTTGTTCTAGGTTTTAGAGGGAATGCCTTCAGTTTTTTTTCCATTTAGAATGATGTTGGCTTGGGGCTTAGCATAGATAGCCTTTACGATGTTGAGACACGTTCCTGTTATCCCTAGTTCTTCTAGTGTTTTGAACATAAAGGGGTGCTGTATCTTGTCAAATGTTTTTTCTGCATCTATTGAGATGATCATATGATTCTTATCTTTAAGTTTATTGATATGATGAATTACATTTATTGATTTTCATATGTTGAACCAAACTTGCATCCCTGGGATGAATCCCACTTGATCATGCATGATATTTTTGATATGTTTTTGTATTTGATTTGCCAGAATTTTATTGAAAAATTTTGCATCTATGTTCATTAGAGATATTGGTCTGAAGTTTTCTTTTTTGAAGTGTCTTTGTCTAGTTTTGGAATCAGGGTGATATTGGCCTCATAGAATGAGTTTGGAAGTGCTGCCTCTTTTTCTATTTCCTGAAATAAATTGAAGAGTATTGGTATTAGTTCTTCTTTAGAGGTCTTGTAGAACTTGACTCTGTATCTGTCTGGTCCTGGACTTTTCTTAGCTCATAGACTTTTAATGGTGTCTGCTATTTCGTCACTTGAACATATTTTTTTTTAAATTATGTATATCATCCTGATTCAATTTGGTAAAATTATATGACTCTAGGAATTTGTTGATGCCTTCAATATTTTCAGTTTTATTATAGTAAAGGTTTTCAAAATAATTTCTATCTTCTTTATTTCTGTAGTGTCTGTTGTAGTGTTTCCCTTTTCATCACGTATGTTGGTGATTTGAGTTTTCTCTCTCCTTCTCTTCATTAGCATGGCTAAGAGTCTTTCAATTTTATTTATTTTTTCAAAGAACCAACTTTTTGTTCTGTCAATTTTTTCAAGTGTTTTTTTTTTGTTTCAATTTCATTGATTTCAGCTCTGATTTTAATTATTTCCTGTCTTCTACTGCTTCTGGTGTTGATGTTTTTTCTTTTTCTAGGACTTTGAGATGTGATGTTGGTCATTTATTTGCTGACTTTTTCTTCTTTTAAGGAATGAACTTCGTGCAGTGAACTTTCCTCTTAAAATTGCTTTTATAGTGTTCCAGAGATTTTGATATGTTGTATCTGTGTTCTCATTCGCCTTTAAAAACTTTCTACTCTCTTCCTTGATGTCTTCTGTAACCCATTATTCATTCAGTAGTATATTATTTAGTCTCCAGGTGTTGGAGTGGATTTTATTTCTTATTTTATTATTGTTTTCTAATTTCATTCCATTATGATCTGACCGAATGCAGGGTAGTATCTCTACTTTTTTATATTTGCTAAGAGTTGCTTTGTGGCATAGTATATGGTTTATTTTAGAGAGGGATCCATGTGCTTCTGAGAAGAAAGTGTATTCTCTCATTGAAGGATGAAACACTCTCTATATGTCAGTTAAGTCTAAGTTATTGATTGTATTATTGAGTTCTATAGTTTCTTTGTTCAGCTTTTGTTTGGAAGATCTATCTAGTGATAAAAGAGCTCTATTAAAGTTACCCAAGATTATTGTGTTGTGGTCTATCTATATGACTCTTGAAATCAAGAAGAATTTGTTTGATGAACATAGATTTCCATTGTTTTGGGCCATATATATTTATAATTTTTCAGTCTTGTTGGTGTATGGTTCCCTTGAGCAGTATGTAGTATCCTTCTTTATCCTTTTTGATTGATTTTAGTTTGAAGTCTACTTTATTTGATATGAGGATGGAAACCCCTGCTTGATTCCACAGTCCATGTGAGTGGTATGCTTTTTCCCAACCCTTCACCTTCAGTCTGGGATGTCTTTTCTACAAAATGAGTTTCTTGTAGGAAGCATGTTTTTGTGTCTTTTTTTTTTGGGGGGGGGATCCAATATACTAATCTATGTCATTGATTGGTGAGTTTAGTCCGTTACTATTCAGGGTTATTATTGAGACATAATTTGTATTACCAGCCATTTTTGTTTATTTTTGGTATTTAAGGTGACTTAGTTTTTCCTCTGATTAGACTTTCCTTTAGTGTAATCCCTCCCTCTGATGATTTTCATCATTGTTTTTTCATTTTCTCTTTTTGGAATATTTTGCTGAGGATGTTCTCCAGTGCAGGCTTTCTAGTTGTAAATTATTTTAACTTTTGTTTATCATGAAAATTTTTATTTCATCATCAAATCTAAAGCTTAGTTTTTCTGGATATAGGATTCTTAGTTGGCATCCATTTTCTTCAGAGCTTGGTATATGTTGTTCCATGATGTCCTGGCATTGAAGGTCTGGGTTGGAAAATCTGCTGAGATACAAATTGGTCTCCCCCTACATGTGATCTGATTCCTCTCTCTTACAGCCTTTAAAATTCTATCCATATTATGTATGCTAGGCATTTTTATTATACTGTGCCTTGTTATAGATCTGTTGTAATTTTGTACATTTGATCTTCTGTAAGCTTCTTGTATTTGGTTTTCCAATTTGTTCTTTATGCTTGGGAAATTTTATGATATCTCATTGAAGAGATTGTGCATTCCTTTGGTTTGCAACTCTGTGCCTTCCTCTTTCCAATAACTTTAAGATTTGGTCTTCTGATGCTGTCCCATAATTCTTGGATGTTCTGTTCATGGTTTCTTACTATCTTCAGTGTGTGATCAACTTTATTTTCCAGATTGTATACTTTGTCTTCATTATCTGACGTTCTCTCTTCCAAGTGATCTAGTCTGTTGGTAATGCTTTCTACTGAGTTTTTTATTTGATTTATTGTATCCTTAATTTTAAGGATTTCTGATTTTTTTTCAGAGTCTCTATCTCTCTCTTGAAGTAATTTTTGCTACCTGTATTTGCTCTCTTATCTCATTATTGGAGTGATCAATTTTTGCCTGTATTTGCTCATTTAGGTATTTCTTTAATTCACAGATCATTTTAATTATGAACCTTCTGAACTTCTCTGACATTTCATCAACTTCTCTGTCCATGGGTTCTGTCATTATAGTGTCCTGGTTTGTTTGGGGCACTTTCCTCCCTTGTTCTTTCATGTTGTCTATATGTGTTCCTTTCTTGCAGTGTGAATCTGAGATACTACAGTTTCTTCCCTATATTCTTCTAGTACCCATGCAGATTGTTTGTACCTCACCTTGATTTTGGGCTTCCAGACCCTGCTGGTGTCCCTCAATGAATGCTACTGAATCCTGGATCTGGGTCCTATGCAAGTTGGTGTGGGTGGATCTGGGCCACTGGGCTTGACCTCTCTCAGTGGTCTGCTGGTTGGAAATGGGGGTCCTGCGCCAGAGGTTTGGCTCTGGTTGGTGTCTGCCCCACAGTGGGAGGGATGAACTGGGCCTACTGAGAGCTTAGTTCCTGTGAGGGCAGGTGAGGGAGGTCTGGGCTGGATCTTGGTTCCCACAGTAGTCTGCTGGTCCCGAAATGCATTTCTTATAAGAATAAAAGTGGTGGTGTGCTGTGCCAGTCTTGAGATTATGATGTTAAAACATAGTCTAAGTAAAGTCATGTGAATTGAGTAATAACAATTTAAGAGCTTATTTGGACAATTTATAGTGATGAGTTTCCTTTAGATTTTTCAAATCTGAAATGAGGGTAGCAAGTTACATCTGTGTTCTAGGTACAAACTATCTCTCCAGATAATTTTACATTCTTTATATCTATAACAATCACTCAAGGTGCTGCCATTATGCTCCTTCCCTTCAATAGACTGTAGCGTAAGGACCCAGCTATGTACTGAGATTTTCTGCTCTTAAAGATATGACAGAGTGGGTCTAGAAAAATGTCAGCCCAACCAGGCATGGTGGCACAAACCTGTAATCTCAGTGGCTTGAGAGGCTGAGGTAGGAGGATTGCAAGTTCAAAGCCAGCCTCAGCAGAAGTGAGACACTAAGCAACTCAGTGAGATCCTGTCTAAATAAAATACAAAACAAGGGTGGGGGTGTGACTCAGTGGTCGAATGTTCCTGAGTTCAATCCCTAGTATGAACAAAAACACAGAAAAAAAGTCAGACCATCCATTCTGCTCTGGACACTGTTTCTACATTCTTTTATTTTGCACCACCACCTTGGCAACTACTGACCTCATCTTACCAATACTTACTTAGTGTTGAAGTGTATGTATAATCATGTATGCTTCTCTTTGTCAGTCAGTTATGTTAGAAAAACTAAGGAATATGTAAAAATTGAGGGTTATTTTCATTTGTTATTTTAATCTGACCTTTAAATTCTGTTTATACATTATGCATTTCGTTTCCCATTTTTTAAAAAAAATCTGGTGAAATAATCAATTCAATAATTATTTTCTTATGGCAATAAAGCTGAATAAACATGTCATATATTTGCTAAAAACTAAACATGATTTTGTTTTAGTTTTTAATGTCATACCTATTCTTGGGAAGAAATATTTCCAATTTAGGATAGAGGAGTGACTTGGGTTAATTTTATGCAGACCATTTCTTCCTTTTCCTCTATATATCAATCCTAAATTAATACAATAGGTGCTCTGCATCCAGCGTGGTTCCACATTGATCCTGGCCAGCTTGTTTACAGTGTTTTGGCAAGTTGCTGATGTACTTCTCCCTAGGGATAGAGCAGGGGTTAATTGCTGTTAAACTCTCAGTGCCAAGTAATGGTTCAGCCTCTCTGCTACATTAAAGATGACACTAATAAGGAAAGAGTGCAGTGGATTGCTCTATGTTGAAAATTGGACTAGTGGTGACAGAAACTTGGAGCAGAGCTGATGTAATAGGAAGACCATAATGTAATTATAACTGCTGAACATGTGTCATACCAAGTTAAATGATACATTAATGAATCAAAACAGGTGATGAAGTGTTGCTCTTTCTGCAGATAGAGGTGCTTTCAAGGTTAGATTGCCATTAATTTAATAATCTGTAATATGGATATTCTTCAAATCACAAATGAAATCAACCTTAATGCTTTCATACAACATTGCTTCTTGAGTTTCAAATAGATAAGATAAAAGAAACAAAGCAAAAGTGTGCAGAGTTCACTGCAACTCATTCTGTGTTTAATTTTATAAGAACAGGTTTTACATTGTAAGGTGAGTGGTTGCCCAAGGCCGCCTTCTTGTCCCCGTGGACTACTTGATCATTTTAATCCACAGCCAGCCTGCCAGTAACTCACAAGGGAGCATAGACCTTTAAAAGCAACAATCACTTCTTTTAAAACAGATCATAATATATTACCCAGACATAAAATTTTAGTAAGGTTTATCTTAAGTTCACAAAAGCTAGAATACAATAATATCCCTGAAATTTATTTTGCTCTAACTGGTTTATTTGTCTAAGTATTTGAAAAGCTCTCTAACCTATTTTCCTTTTAATTTTTTTCATTAAATTAAAAATTCATATATAATAATGGATGTATGATTTAGTATCCATGCTCTTAAATTTTTCTCTCATATTTTCAATAATGCCACTATTGTGATTGTTTCCTTTTTGTTTAGAGTTGTTTATAGTTCAATAAGATAATATTTTGATTTATATTTGGCATTTATTTTATCTATTTCAGAAATCTATTTTAGAAAACAAATCTATTTTGGAAAACTAATTGAATTTATCTTCCTTTATGACAATCATAGAACTTGAGTATACTATTTATTGGAACTTATAAGAAATGTGAAAAAATTTGCTAAAAAGATGATTTCCAGGTGTTGGACGTACTCTGTTAATTTTCATTATCTGATAGCAATTGAATTTTAGCTTTCCCATATATTATATTCTGTTGTTGACAATTAGTTATCATTGGCATTATTTTACCAAATTAGGGAAACCAGTTACAAGGGTAAACAGTTGATTATTTCTGACAAAGCACTATTATTGTAAGATATTAGAATATAGATTAATAAATTGGAAAATAAAATACCTGTATTGTGAATGACAGTAACCATATAATTTCCCTTTCTACTACAGTCCACTTATAATTTGCTAATTGAGTATGGTCTCAAGAGAATTAAGCAGTTTGGGATATCACCTGTTTTATTATCTTGATGACATTAATAACAATATATGCTGTCACTTATAACACAGTTTATTATTTAGAAAAAGACTTTTTCCTCAAAAAAATCATTTTTATAGTTGGCCAGGCTGTAACTGCCATGGGAATCTAGAACTCAAGAAATAGATCAAACTAAAACAAAAACCTACTTTCTTTCATGTAGGCATTGGATTTTATCTGTTCACACCTTTCCTACTCAGAAGAGAAAGGAAAGCAGTATTTGTAACCTCTAGATTTATTTCTCAAGATCTCATACTTCTTGTAGAAGACTGCTCTGTTTAGTCTTGGGGGTGATCTTGTAGGGGTGGGGCTCTATGGCAGCTAATCTTGAAATTGAGGGAGGGGATCTATGGAAAGAATTCCTGAGCATCAACAATGGATGACTTATATTTTATTTCTTTGGTTGGAATGCTTGCATGCTGCCCCTGGGGAGCTGTTCATTCATGCATAATATTCAGTGTAGGCAAAAGCTTGTACCAAATATTTATACTAATAAAGCAGAGGCAATCTCTTTGGTTCATAGGGATTGGAAAACAAAAATGTCAGCCATGACCCATGTGAAATGGGAACCGAATATCCATTTCCTTGAATTTACCAGAAAGTACAAGACCCTCAAATATTTTGCACTAACTTATGGCAAGATAAGATCCCCTTTTAAAAGTGTCTTGAGCTTAAATTTCTTATTAGCTGGGTAAGTGAGTAACTCAGGGAAAAGTTACCTGATTTAGCATATATAAATAGTACATATTGTACAACTGAAGTTGAGAGATGAAACCCACTCCCTCTATATATTGAGTTCTTATATAGTATAAGTTATTTTTGTAAGGGCTGAATATACATTATTTAATCACTAAAGTTGACAACGAGATTAAAAGCTCCAACATTCAATAATATGAAAATCTGTAGATAAGTTAATGGAGAAAATACAGAATATTTGAAAATCACATGAGGGAGGCTGATATATAAGCAATGCATGAAGTGAAAATTCATTTCTTCCCTGTGGGGTTTGGTTTGATAGGAATGACCAGGGGGGAATAAAGAAAGAGAGAGTTATAGAGACAGGGATGGAAACAGAGAGAAAAGTAAAGAGAAAAATATTTAAAGAAAGTAAATTGAACTTCTTTTGAAAGATTGAGCTAAATGAGAAACAGTAGGAGAAAACATAAGTGTGGTAATATTTGATTAACATAAATAACACTGATGGAATTAGCATGCTTGAGGGTAGACGGAAAAATCTGAATTTAGAGAAGAAGGGGACCCATCACTACAAACTTTATTTTATCTAAGGCAGAAGGAAGTCAATAAAAGATGAATTGTAAAAGAAGGTCATGATCAAATTTGAATCTTACAGACACCAGTAAAGACCACTTACATAATAGTGCTAAAAGAATATAAGGGAAGACTAGAAGAGTCAAGGGGGTACAACAATAAAATTTATGGAGAACGAACTAAGGCATCAGCTTGGATCTGGAGGAGAGGAAGTTGCCTTAGAAGTCGTTAAAAATGTATAACATGTGACGTGTTTAATTATTTGTGGGGGATAAGAAAAAAAAATCAATTTTAACTCACATTCATAGGCAATTTAATGTTCTTTCTAGAGACAGGGAACTGTAAGAATGGGGAGGCACCTAGGGAGTGAATAGGGAAAAGACATAGGACATTCACAATATCTTGTTGGTGGAACTCAAAGCAAGGTTTATCTGGTGTTTAGAATTTTGACTTTCCCATGGGTGTAAGAGCACAGGAACAAAGTCTGAGGTTACCACTGTCCAACAGATAAGATCACTGAAAATGCCAGTACACCGGAAGCAGAGATAAGTCAATAACCTTAAATGATAGAGAACAAGTAATATATTACTTAAAAAATACCATTGACTTTAATGACAAAACGGCCATTAATGACTAACAAAATAAGTATAGTGTTAGAAACCACTCTAAAGTAAGTACAGGAAAGAATGGGAGATGAAGTACTTTGCTTGTTTACTAAGAGGGCCTATATTTTCTTTTTTTTTCTTTTTTTTATTGGTTGTTCAAAACATTACAAAGCTCTTGACATATCATATTTCATACATTAAATTCAAGTGGGTTATGAACTCCCATTTTTACCCCAAATACAGTTTGCAGAATCACATCAATAAAAGGGGGATTTTAAAAAACCAATTTGAGAGTAATATGGCATTGAGAGGGCATTTTAACTTTAATAAGAAAATGTGAACTTCTTTATATGTACAAGTGTAAGAATCAGGTAAGGGGGGGGGCAAAGATATAGTACAGAGTAAATCAGCTCTTTGATAGTGGGAGATAAGAGGTGAATGAGGTTAAAAGTAAACCCAAGCCATAGCACAAAAGTTAGCTTTCATACATGAGAAAGCTAATTCTTTCATGAAAAGTAGGTATTCTGGATATTGATGGTTTGAGATGAGATATTTTTCTACCTGTTGACCTTTATTATTTACTTGTTTGGTTTTTGCTTTTTTGGTGTGAGTTAGCAGATGGGTGCTGTTCATTGAGGTATTGAAAGATATGGAACAGCAGATTTGAGAAAACTGATAAACTAATTGAGATAGCTGGGGCTATGTGAGAAGCCTTTAGCTGAGAACTTACAGAAAGCTCACAAGAAGCACTGAGGGAATAGCTGTGCAGCCCTGGTCAATGTCAACCATCTCCAGGGGGATAGGTTCCAGGATCCCTACAGATACCAGAACCTGCAGATGCTCAAGTCCCTTGTATAAAATGGCATAGAGCTTGTAAAGATGTAACCTTATGAACATCCTTCTATATGCTTTAAATCTTCTCTAAATTACTTATAATACGTATTGCAATGTAAGCTCTATATAAATAATTGTTATACTGTATTGCTTAGGGAATCATGACAAGAAAAAATATATCTGTACGTGTTCCATACAGTCATAGTTTTTTCCAAATATTTGCAGTCTGATGTTGGTTGAATGTGTGGACACAGAGAATGGTATTATATTTTAATTTTAGAGGAGAGGTGGAAAAAACTACCTCAGTACCAAGAGGCCACATTACTTCCAAGAAAGTCAGTGCAAATTTGATTGTTTCATCTTTTTCATGTTTTAAACTCAATTTCACATTTTCTCCTATTTATTTAGCATTTGGTCATGAAAGGATGATTCGTTAGTATCCATGCATTTCAAGAACAATGGATAAAGCTAAACATGAAGCTCTGAGAAACTAAAACAAATGAAATGAGAGTATTCTTGTGCTGTTTAGGGGCTATCCAAAGTCAACATGTAGGTTTATATAAGTGGGCTTTAGCTTATAAAGATCACTCCAAAATAAATTGAGTAGGTACAATAATTCACTGAAAATTGTTCCTGAGTTATTGCATGCTCCTGCTGACCACAAAGGAAAACAAAACAAAAACCCCCAAAACCCTCAAGTCAGCAACTTGCAGTTAATGTCCCCTTGCTTTATGTTCTCTAACTATTTAATTTTTTTTCCTGGATGGCACTCAGAGTGATATTAAGGTTTTATGACTCTTTTCCCAGATGATTCATGTATTCAGCTTATCAACTGGTTGTTTTTTGACATTATTGTTTAAAAAAGAAATTAAAAGATGCTTGAGAAAGTCTGTGTATATGCATTATGAATGGGACAACACCACAATCTAAAATTTATAGTTGCTATCACTTTTTGTTTATGTAACACCTTTCCCAAATATTTTATTTTGATTGAATCTTTTTAAGGTCTTAACTATTCTGTCTGGTTGCTTTGTTTATTTGTTGTTGTTGTTGTTTTTGTTTTTTTCACTATTTCAAGTTGTATAATGGTTTTATTTTGTGATAATACTTGTGAATAGGAATATAAGATACATGACTGGCCAAAGGAATTTTTAAGACAATGGTTAAAACTTTACACTAAAGAGTTAGAATGACTTTCTCTGACAAGCACTAACATGATGATATTCAACTAATCAAGTACTTCATAATTAAGGGAGTTATAATTTGCTAGCAGGACTCACAACAGCTGCCTGTGGAATAAGACAATATGCTTTTCCTCTCCCTACTGGGCCTAATTCCCCTGTAACCTTATTGAAAATGTGCATGGGCTACAAAACTAAAGATTAACTGTCCAGGGACCTGCTTCCTGGAGCTTATTTGAAGATTAAATCAAATGGCAGGCAATATATATTTGGTAATACGGCTTTGTTGCAGTCTTTTCCCATGTAGTGTAAGTGTAATAGAAGGTGATGACACTTTATAGCTGTTTAAAAAAAATAAAAGATTTTTCTAAATGTGAAATAGTTTTGTACTCATGCTGAAATTGAAATGAATAATTTATTTCTTCATAACCAAGAGCATCTTCTGCTTTTTGAAAATATAATAAAGGATCTCTAATTACAAATTTTCCGTAATTACAAATTGTTCAGCCTTTTAAAAGGTGATTATTATTCATTATCTATTTATTTCATAACAAATGCCACGAAAGGTGTTAAAGATGAGTTTAAAATGCCAACTGAGATTTTGCAACATTTTAATTAAATAGAAAGCAGTTCAAATATATATTTAACAACATAGCTTTTAGACTACACATTAGTAAATGGATTTCTATTTAACAAATCAGAGAAAGATGGATGAAGATGTTCTGCTTTTTAAAATACTATATTTAGAATGCCTATGCAGAGACAGTGAAGTGTGATTTGTCCTCATAGCAGACATCTGAAGAACAAGTGACATTCTTACACAAAATCCATATTGGTGATGTATTTAATTACAGAGCTGATTGAAATTGACAGCTTTAGTGACCTGCATTTGCACTTGTGGTGATTGATGTATGCTTCAACTCTGGTTACTTTGAAACCAATTCACATATTGCTCAATACTATAATATCATCCTGTCAAATTGCAAACTACATTTTTATAAGTGTGGGGACTGGAGAGAGTGCATGTTTAATTAAAATGAGATAGAGATGAATTGTTTAAAAACACCTATACAACTGTTAAACTGGGACCTCTGCTATTTGGAAGCAGAGTGAAAGAAAATTCAATACACTTACTCAGACATTTATGTTCCCAGAGTCATCTTTACTCTTAGAAAATATATACTTCACTGCATTCATAGGAAGAAGGAGTCTCAAAATTTTAGATTGCTGTCTCTAAAACCTTGCTATTTGTTATGACATCAGCCCTTAAAAATAATAAGTAAAATTAGTGCTGTAGATCAGAGGGATCTTAATGGTCTCCAATCTCTAATCCTCTCCTTGCTTTTGTTTGCTTGTTTCATTGTTGCTCAGACTAGGTAGTGCTACCCTACCAAGTAACTTATGTGTACAAGAGCACAAAGTTGTACTTTTAAACACATAAACATCTTTTACTTCTTAATTCACTTTGTTGTGAGTAGACACATTAAGGTTATCACCTTTATTATCAAGTGGCACACTGAGACACTTTCAACTCTATCTTTAATAACAATATTACTAAATGTTACAGCACCCATTGATCAAACCTTGCTATATGCCACATTCTGAAATATATCATTAAGGTAAATTATTGCTAACAGCATATATAAAAGTTAAGTGACACTATGGCCCATTTATTGATGTATGGTGAGATTAAGGGAGGTTTATCTAAATTTTCAGAGGACCTCATGCAATAAATAGGTGATATTTGAAACAGCTATATTGAATCTAATTCGCACAACCTTTTTTTTTTTTACTATATAACACTGTTTTCTAATATCCCAAATACCCTTTTGTTTTAAATTAAAATATATTTTGATGTTGTTATTGTTCTGGGGCTTGAGTTCATGGCCTTGTGCATGTTAAGCATGCAATCTTCCACTAAGCTATACCTCCAGTCCCCTAGATTGACTTCTTGACTCATAGTGATAAAAAAACTTGTTTTTTAAAGAAGGTAGTTGAACTGTTAAGAATAGAAATCCACAAAACTTGAATGCTTTAGAAATTCATCTTCCTTAAAAAAGGTAAATGGATAGGATGATGTCTAGTATAGGTCTCTTACCTGGAGATTAAATATTTATGCCAGGATTTGTTATGTCATTGAATGATACTGGTTTTAAAATTTTAAGGTTCACTTGAACTTCTTTGAAATATAATGATAGAATAGCCTAAATCACCATCCCAAGTACTCAGGGAACTCAGTTCTGTCTGTGACATTCTTTGTTTCCTTAAGAATAAATTTCCTTCCTGTCGCTACCACCTCAAAAATGTCCACACCCTCTCATGGCAGCTCTGCTTTCACAACAGTGATCCCCTTCATCCAACTTATGCACTTATGCTTTCTGATTTATTCCATAAAATGTCAAGGAAAGAAATTACAACAGTGTCTACACAAAGAGAGAACTAAATTTTGTATATTAAAGTTGCTGTATATTTTGGTCTTCCCTGTACTAGGTTCAAATCCCACTCCCTATTTTCAATAAATATTCTGTTGTGTTCTTCTCCTCTTTCACTATGGAACCATTTTTTTTTCCTATAAAGGGAATACTGTACAAATAACAAGAATTCAATAATATGTACTTTATATGTATAAAGAAGCTACTCATTTTGTTACAGACATCTCCCATTAATTTACTGATTTCTTATCAAAATGTAATTCATGTATAAATTTTATTTAACTTGTAGACTAGATAAAATGTCTATTTCCAATTCTTCCTCAAACTTCTCTCTTTCTCAAAAAATATTTAAGTAATAAGAATGGTATAAACCTAATGGACAAAAGAAAACTGGGTAGAAAAAGTCAGCATATGACAGATTTCAGCAAATTTTTATAAAATGGAAAGAAAAATAAAAGCCAATAAAACTCAAACTGAAAAATGGACAAGAATTAAGAAACCAACAGAAGCTATGAAGATATATAATGAAGATGTATTACACGGATCTCTAAACAGTTAAAGATTGAAGGTTTTAAATTCTCTTGAAGGTAGATAGGTAGATAGAACAAGTAAGGATCCACTCAGAGAATGAGGCATTTTATGCAAGAAAGGATTTAGTACAGAAAATTAATTTCTTACACAATTACTAGATGGACTGGTAGGTCAGATTCTGGATCAACCTTCTAGAAAGACTATCAGAGAAATACAGAACAGAAACCCTTAGCAAATTACCTGAACAATGGCTCAGGAGTTAGGGGTTAAAGAATGTACCCATATTTGGTATTTATAATCCTGCTACCCTGCTTCTTCTTGTAGAAGAAAACTGCTATCCTGCTTCTTAAGAATTTGGAGAGTAGATAATAAAATGTTGCTTCACAGAACTCTTCCTTTTCCATAACTTAACTTGTTAATAGAAATTGCTAAAAAAAAAAAAAGGAACAGAAAAATGGTCTCTATATCTCTTCATTTTTGCTAAGCCACACATATCTAGTTTGTGTAGATTCATTAACAGAGAAGCCTGGCAGGAGACTGTGATGAGATTAAGTAGTCAATGCACACTGTCTTCCTTGGTAAGCATGAAGCACAGGATTAGAAACACTGAAAACATGGCAGGTCTTAGATGGACATTAAAATCACAAATGTCCCTTTCTTGTCTTATGCAGCCATGAAATTACCCTTTGAAAATTTAAACAAAGGAAGGGATATTTGTTTTTCTGAAAAAAACAGGAGATTTGAGACCACCAGGTGAAATAAATGGCAACAATGATGGTAGGGAGGTAGGGAAAACAAAAGGAAAGAGAAAAATAAAAGGAAAGGGATAAATTACCCGATGTGATATAGAGTATTAAGTTTGGTTCTATAATTCTCTAAGAGTGTTAGCAAGAATTTAATCAGAGACACTTAGGAAATACATGAAAAATTCAAAGCTGATTTTTGATTTCAGAAAAACTCAATATATATGTGATAATACCCTGTGTCTGAATAAAAAAATAGTTAATGGTCTATGTAAATTCTACATATTGATAAAAATAGTGACTTTTTTAATATTGAGAAGACACAGATAAACTATGCATGTACTTATATAGAGATGTAGCAATATCATTTTATTCTGTATTCATTGGGTATTATTTCAAAACATCCAAGATTACGAAGTTTCAAGGAGCATAGCTGTGTTATTTATACATGCAAAAATAAATTTACAGAATAAAAACAAAAGATTGAAGAGTACTGTTTCTGGGAGTGGCTGTGACTTGGATGTGTCTTAGAAGGAATGGTGTTTGGTCACAAGTGTTTAGAAAGAGTTGAATTTTCAGAATACATGAACAGACTGCTTAGATTACTTTTAATCATGTAGAAGTAAAATACATTCATTAAAGAACAGCTGGAAAATGCAGAAGTTGATATAGGAGTTAATGAAAAATAAAAAATAGCACTCAGTGTTCTGCTGATGGATATTTTAAGACTTATTTATGTCCACATCTATAATGTGTATACATATTTCTAAATTTTTTTATAATATCTCTAATTATCATTTAATAAAATCATTTTTTTAGATATCACAAGTATTGTACACAATTAGGTTCACTTCTTTTGGGTTTAGGCTATTTATACTTCTAATTGTCATTGGTAAGGCAGAAATCATTACCTCTTTACAAAATTAGCCACTTGAAAATATTTAATTAAAATTTCCACATATTATTTATATTATCTTTTTAAATTAAATATCTCATTTTTATTTAATTAAATATCTGATATTTATTTTCCTTTTTATTACAAGGTGAGGCAATTATTCCACCCATTTATAAATGATTAAGTAAGACTTGAGATGTTCACACTTTTCTAATTTAAAATTTTTCCCTTATAAATGTTTAAATATTTGAGTATGTAAATGGTTATAATACCTGGATATATGTACTTTGTTACACTGAGATCTTTTTCAAAATTTTCTTCTTAAAACTCCTTTATCATTTATCTATCTACCTGCCTATCTATCCTTAATCTAATTTTTCTTTGTTTATTTATTCATTTTATGTTGGCTAATAATCCAAGGGGTCCTCCAAAAAATGTTGAAATAGTTACAATTAGCATACATGAACTTTCTTGACTTCATATAAAAATTTATATTTTACCATTAAGTACAATGTTACAGAACTTTATAGATAAAATAGATCTGATTAATGAGATTTTAATCTCTCTTTTGCTGTAAATATTTATTAAAGATGATAATATTTTTAATTGTATTTTCAGTAGCACATTAGATAATCTGGACCTTTTATTTTGTCTTTATAGTTAACGTGGAAAATTATACTGTTTCTCAATTGTTAAGTCAAACTTGCATTCCTGAAATAAACTCAACTTGGTCATAGTATGTTATCTATTTTGTAAGTCATTAGATGGATGTGCTAATATTGTGGTTATATTAAATTTTCTTTCCCTAATGTCTTTACCAGGTTTTGGTATTGAGATCATCATGCTTTTATAAATGAGTTTCCAAGCGTTTCTTCTTTGTCTATTCTCTAGAAGAATTTATCTTATATTGGTGTAATTTCTTCATTATGTATTTAAGAGTCAATTGGGTCTGCAATTTACAGAAGTGAAAAATTATACTTTTATCATTAATTTTCTTTAATATTCTTTTATAGGAAAATGTATGTATCTTCTTTAGTTATAATTCTTAGTTGTTTTACCTAGAATTTTTTAAATGCTATCTAAATTTTCAAATTCATCAAATATTCATGATTTTTTATTACTTATTCAATTTCTAGGATTTGTATTTGTTTCTCTATTTGTGATGCTATGTTTCTCCCTCATATTTCTTTTTTTTAAATATTTATTTTTTAGTTTTAGGTGGACACAATATCTCTATTTTTTTATTTTTATTTTTATGTGGTGTTGAGGATCAAACCCAGCACCCTGCGCATGCTAGGCAAGGGCGTTACCGCTTGAGCCACATCCCCAGCCCTCCCTCATATTTCTTTATCTCTTTTTCTTTAAGAAGGATTTGCTCAGGTTTATTAGCCTTAAGAAGTATATCTATTGATTTTATCTGTTATATCTTTCATAATTCCTTAGTAGAATATACTTGTTATTTCCATCATCTTGTTTTTGTTTAGAATGTTATTCCATTTCTAAACTTTGGGAAGATACTTAATTTTATTTTGAATACAATTTTAAATTTATTTTTTAATTTCTTAAAACATTTTCTAACGTTTTTGAGACTATGAATTTTTAAAGCAGTGTCATTGTTTTACCTGATAAATGTTTATACACCATGATGTTTCCATATTTAGTTCAAAATATCTTGAGTTCCATTTTAATTTCTCTTTGATGTAAGAATTATTTAGTTTATATCCTTAACATCTAGGTATTTAGGACATTTTTCATTTTTTTTTACTTATTAACTTCTAGTTTAGATTTAATGCAAGCAGGAAATATTAATAAAGTCATATTTGATTTTAACGATTTTAGTCTTTAAAATGTTGTGCTTGCACTCTGCAAATAAACTATTTGGCAAATATTTGTCTTATATTTCAAAAGATATATATTTGCCTTTTAATTTGATAGTTTCCCCACACACCAACTTTTTAAATTGAGGTACTTAAATCATTAATAGTTTTTAACTATTTTCTGACAGAAATATATTGTTGTACAGCTACATTTAATTATAAATTAGCCTATTTTCTCTTTTAGGAATTAACTTTATAAAATGAGGCTATACTATAAAAATTCTAAGAATTTTCAAAAATTTTTATACTTTTTTGGTGGATTAGCAGTTTTTTCCATAATGCATTTTCCTCTTAATTGGAAGTAATGCTTTTATCTTTAAAGTCAACCTAATGTTTTGTCAAATGTGTTTATGTTATATTACTTTACTTGGTATGTAATTGTATGAACATTTCTTATCATTTTCTTTTTCAATATATTTTGTCTTTCATTTTACAATGGTAATAAAATAATTATAAAAAACACAGTAGCATTTGATCTTTATATTTAGTAAGATTTTTTTTTCTTAAATTGCCTTATTCTATTTTATTTTCCTTGAAATTTATCATCTTTTTATAATTTTTTTATTTGTTGCAACTCTTCTGAATTTTATTTTTATTTCTTTCTGGCTTTCTTTAATTTTAGCATTTTGAGTTTTATCATTCTCTTTCTGTTGCCATGACATTTGTCAATTTTTTTATCATATTTTACTATTATTCTAGATATTATGTTTCTTTAGACTTTTAACATTTAATGCAATTCTGCTTGTATTATATTTTAGAAATTTCTGAAACTTTTATACTCTAAATTAATTTATCCATGCCTTTAAATTATCTTCCAATTTTATATTTACTTTAATTCTCTCTGTGTTTTAATTATTTTTCTTTAGTATATTTAATAGTCCTTGATATTTACCCATGTGGTTACACTTCCGGTTGATTTTCATTCTTTGTTGTATCTACAGAATTTTTTTAGATTCCTTTATCTCTGACTAAAAGATCTTTTAGCTTTTCTCTCGATCTGAGCTTTCTCTCTCTCTCTTTCTCTGTCTCATCTCAATATATCTTTTGTTTCCCTATTACTATTAAATACGTTTTCACTTGAAATGCCATTTTGTGGTGCTTATCTTTAAATACATTGAATATATTATTTTCAATCAACTCTGGCTTCCATTATTGTTATTAAAAGCAAGTTGTCAGTGTTACTTTTGCCACTTTGAATATAATGCATCCTTTTTGCTGGATTATCTTAAGAATTTTGACTTGAGGAATGGTAGTTTGTCAAGTTGTTTGCAGACTACAGAACTTTCTAAATTTGTTTTGATATCTTTCATTGCCACAATAATGTACAGCCATTGGGATGCAAGCACCACAGAACAGTGATCACTAGAAAGAATAAACATGTGAGGAATGGTCTATTACTGTCCAAGTTTACAGCCTGAAAGATATTGCAAGCCAAAGTGAGTGCAAAGGATACCAAAATGATCTTCTTTATTATTCTGATGCTATTGAGATCAGGGAAGGATTTACAAAAACTAGGTGGAAAAATCCTGTTCATCCCAGGCCAGAAATATTTTTATGTTCTTATAATTGAGAGCATAAAAACATTCTAAAATGCAGAGTGCCCAGTGAAGATCATATTAAAAGTTTTTACAAATCATATTAATAAAGTTTAAAATTGAGCAGTTTTTCAAGATAGAGGAATAGAGCAGGTCGCTTTCCTGGCTGCTCTGTAGCATGAAACTAAGAAAGTGGAAAGGAAGCTTCTCAGCAAGTGAGGTACTAAAAACCTTCATGGACAGTATATGTCCACAGGGTAGAAACTCTATGGCCTCAGATCCATAATGATTGATAGGTAGACAAAAAAAAAAAAAAAAAACATGAAAAAAGCAAGGTAACAAATCTCTTTCAAACAAACCAAGATACTCTGATAAGATAATTTATTAACACCACAGTGAAAGAAATATCAGAGAAAGAGTTTAGAACGTACATTGTTAAACTGATCCACAAAGTAAAAGATAGAAGTAGTGAAATCAGAGTGAAAATTCAGGCAGCAAAAGATCACTTTAATAAGAGTTAGAGGTTCTGAAAAATAAACAAGCAGACATTCTCAAAATGAAGGAATCAATAAACCAAATTAAAAATTTAATTGAAAGCATCACCAATGGACTAGATCACTTGGAATAGATGGTTTTAGGCAATGAAGACAAGATATATAATGTTGAAAACAAAGTTGACCTTGGAGAAAAGATGTTAAAGCCATGAACAGAACTTCCAAGAAACATGAGATAACCTGAAAAGACCAAGTTTAAGATTTATTGGGATAGATGAAGGCTTGGATATACCAACCAAACCAATGCACAATCTTTTCAATGAAACAATACCACAACATTTTCAAGCCAAAAGAATAAAATGAAAAATCAAATACAGGAGGATTACATGACCCCCAAATTTACAAAATTACAACAAGCCCACACCAACGCACATAATTATGAAAATGGCTAGCATACAGAATAATGATAGAATTTTAAAGCCTTCCATTGAAAACCAACACATAATATTTAGGGGGAAACCCATCCGGATGGCAGCTGATTTCTTAACCAAAACCCTAAAAGCTAGGAAATCTTGGAATAATATATACCAAGCTCTGAAAGAAAATAGATGCCATCCAAGAATAGTACAGCTAGCAAGATTAAGTCTCAAAACTGAAATGAAATAAAATCCTCTCATGATAAACAAAAGTTAAAAGAATTTAGAACTAGTAATCTTGTACTATAAAACATATTCAATATTTTATGAAGAATAAATAAAAAATAAAAGTGAAAACCAGCAAAGGGGGGAACTACACTAAAGAAATAGTCAATCAAAGGAGAAACTAATTCAAATTACAAACCAAAAATACACCAAAGTGACAGAGAATAAAATTCATATCTTAATGATAACTTTGAATGTAAAAGGTCTAAACTCATCAATTAAAAGACACACTGGCAGGTTGGAGAAAGAAAGAGATAGAAATAAAACAAGAAGAACTCAAACTATCACTATGTGCTGATGATATGATTCTATAATTACAGGATCCAAAAAATTCCACAGGATAAAACTTTTAGAACTCATAAATGAATTAAGGAAAGTAGCGGGATATAAAATTAAAACCATCAAATCAATTGTGCTCCTATACATCAGTGATAAATCAACTGAAAAAGAAATTAGGAAAACTATCCCATTCACAATTGACTCAAAGAAAAGAAAATATTTGGGTATAAGTCTAAAAGAGGTAAAAGACTTCTATAATATAAGCTACACATAGTGAAGAAAGAAACTGAAGAAGATCTCAGATGATGGAAAGATATCCCATGTCCTTGACTAGGCAGAATTAATATTACCAAAGTGGCTATACTAACAAATGCACTATACAGATTAATACAATTCCTAGAAATATTCTGATGACATTCTTCATAGAAATAGACAAAGTAGTCCCGAAATTCATTTGGAAAAATAAGAGACTCATAGTAGCCAAAGCAATCCTTATAAAGAAAGTGAAACAGGAGGCAATAGAATACCAGAACTTAAATTATATTATAACAAAAATGGCATGGTATTGGCACCAAAACAGATATGAACATCAGTGGTACAGAAGAGATAACACAGAGACAAACCTACATAAATACAGTTATTGTATACTAGAAAAAGGTGCCTAAAATATACATTGGTGAAAAGATAGCCTCTTTGGTGGTACTGGGAAAACTAGAAATCCATATGTAGTAGATTGAAATTGAAACCTTATGTCTCACCATGCAAAAACTCAACTCTAAGTGGATCATGACTGAGGCATTAGACCAGAGACCCTACACCTAATAAGAAAAAAAAAGTAGGTCCAAATCTCTATCATAATCAGATTAGGAACTAAATTCCTCAATGAGACTCCTAAAGTATAAGGAGTAAAATCAAGAATTAATTATGGGATTGTATCAAATTAAAAAGCTTCTTCTCAGCAAAGGACAGAATATAACATGAAGAGAGAGTGTACAGAATGGAAGAAAAATCTTTGTCACCTGAATCTCAGATACAGCATTAATCTCCAAGAAAAACAAAGATCTCAAATAACTTAACACCAAATAATAATAATAATATTAATAATAACAACAACAACCCAATCAATAAATGGGCACATCAATGTTCATAGCAGCTTAATTCATAATAGCTAAGCTATGGAACCAACCTAGGTGCCCTTCAATAGATGAATGAAAAAAGAAAATGTGGTACTCATACACAATGAAGTATTACTCAACCATAAAACAGAATGAAATTAGGTCATTAACTGGTAAATGGATGGAACTGGAGGTTATCATGCTAACTGAAATAAGCCAGTCTCAAGAAAGCAAATGCTGAATGTTCTCTTTGGTATGCAGATGTTGACTCACAATAGGTGAAGTGCGGGGAGGGAGGAGTGGAGGTTTACTAGATTGGATGGGAAGGAATGAGGAGAGAGAGGGGAGATGAAAATGGGAAAGACAGTAGAATGAATTAGACATAACTTTTTCATAAAGTTCATATATGAATACACAACAAGTGTAACTCCACATCATGTACAAGCACAAGTTATCCAAGTATGTATGATATGTCAAAATCTATTTTCATATATAACTAAAAAGAACAAATTTTAAAAAACCAGAAAAAAAAGAAAATCCATAAAGCAAAACAAAAAAGTTTAAAGCTACGTCCCAAAAGAAAAAAAAAAAAAACTGTTCAACAATTCAGCTGTCTCATAATAAACATTAAAGTATTTAAATAAATTTTGGATTTAATGAAATTTAGTATTCAGAAAGATAATAATGACAGTTCCTAGCATCTAACCAAAGTTTACCAAGAAAGCAGGAAAATATAAAATGTAATATAGGAAAAATAATCATTATTAGAAATAGACCCAAAAGTATCATAGATAAAAGAATTACAAGAAGATATGTTAAAACAATGATTACAAACATAACCACAAATTTTCTGTGTAATGTGGTAAACATATATATTTACAGTTATTGCCTATATTTTAAAAGATGGAAGAAACCATGAGTATCATGATTAAGTTAATGTAACTTATGATGTAAGAAGATCGAATCCAGATGATGAGCACACACACACAAAATCCCCTGGTCTTGGAATACTAGGAGCTCTAGTATCATCTACTCAAGTTATACTCATGTATAATGTCTGTTGTCAACATTTTTTTCTGAATTCAACTACTTATTTAACAGTCGTTAAATGCTGTTATGAAAGCTTTCCTTCATACATTAACAAACTTATTATAGCGGTAAACTGTCAAATATGAAAATACAATATTAGCGATCCATGTTGTAAGTATACACAACGTATTCTTGCAGCATGTAAGAGTTTCATTTTGGGTGGGTCATAGAAATCTTCCTAGAAGGTAATGTACTGTAGCAGAATACTGTGGGATGCCACCCATGAATTGTTTGAACTTATTTGAGCATCTTCACTTCACATTGAGCCAGGGAGATTTAAATTTAACAAACTATTTTGTGGCTCCTCCCACTCAATGAATTGTGCAATGCACTTGACCTCTGTCTTTGCTCTGCTAGAGAGACTGCTTTCAAAGCTCCAAACTTGAGCATAATGCATGGGAAATTGCACAGCCCACCTTCAACCTTATTTGATAAAAGAACATTTCATGGAAAACTTTTGATGCTTCCTTCCCCCATATAGATAAAGCAAACGCAGGATCTCTCACTCTTTCCAATGTGGAAGCTTGATCCTTAAATCAAAGAACCATTCCAACCCTCCCATCACCCCCTTTTCAAAAATTGCTTCCTGTGTCCTATGGTTTCTATGCCTTTTCCTCTTTCTTAGCATTTATTTCACAGTCAGCCCTCTTCACGCAGAGAAAACCCACATTCCACTACTGGGTGCAGGACAAGGGCAAGAGAATACTGAAGACAAAATTAGAATTTTTAGGTAACATTGTGGAAAGGGTGATTATAGGTAGATCAAGAAAGAGTAATAGTAGTTTTGGAAACTGTTAGCATTTTAGCATGACTGAACTTCACGAAGGTCTTACAGGGTTCTGATGAGAGATGTTATTAGAATAAGGTTATTAGAAAAGAAGGTTGTCTTTTATGCTATTCCAAGAAGCTTAAATTTTACTGTGAAGTAATGGGAATAAATGAAAAGTTATTTTGTAGTTTTTTGTTAACTGAAGTACATGACATGGTAAAATACGCATTTTAATAAACATAGTTCTGGAATTAATGTTAAGAATGTATATTCTATCAGTGAGCAAGAAAGAAGGGACAAGAAGTCTGAAAACTATTGTTACAAGAGACTTAAATATCTGTTAAAATGCCTAAAGTGTCCTCTGATTCAATTTCCAGAAAGATATCTACTTTCTTCCTTTTACTGGGTATTTATGGGAGTTTTCCATATACAGATATTTTAGGGACTTAACTCAGGTTATATCCTGCTTCTATTCCTGCCAATTAATGTATCTTTGCCAGCCACAGGTTGAGATGACTTTTCATGGTATGAGAGAATATATATTCTCTTATGTTCTTATAATTGCTTAATCAACAGCATTCAATAACAAAAGAAGTTTGACTGCATTTGCTATTTTTAGTAAACTTTTATTGTTTGCAAACATCAGTTTTTTCCCAGCATTCTCACATTAGTAACATAGTCAGAACAGATAGCCTTTGTATTAATCCTTTTTTGTTATTGTTTTTGTTGTTAACTGGGATTGAACCCAGGGTCACTTAATTATTGAGCCAAATCCCCAGCCCTTCTTCTTTCTTTTTTTTTTTTTTTAAATTTTGAAATAGGGTGTCTATAAGTTGCTTAGGGCCTTCCTAAATTCTGAGACTGGCTTTCAACCTGTGATCCTCCTTCCTCAGCCTCCCTAGTCACTGGGATTATAGGCATACGTAAACCCCAGGCATATTAATTTTTTTTCATAACACACCTACACTATAGCATCATTGTTACTCTTTCTATACAATTTATCCATTTCTTCCATTTTTTTCTTCACTTTATAAATATATTAAAGAATTTCCACTTAAAATTATACATCTATTGTTCATTTATGTGATTTTTTTTAACCACCCAATAGACAAGTTTCCCTTGATTAATAAAGAAAATAAATTATCACTATCTTCTCTCTCTAACCCATTTACCTTGTGATTTCTGCCACGGACATTGAATTAAAACTGCTTTGCTTATGATAAAAACAATTTAAATGAAAATTTTATTATGTAATTTTTAACTTTTGTTCAATTCAATTTTTAGTCACTGTTTTAATCAGCTTTTTTACTGATGTGACCAAAAGTCCTAACAACAATTTTAAAGGAAGAGAAGTTTCATTTGGGGGCTTATAGTTTCAGAGGTCTTATTCCATAGAGAGCTAGTTCCAACCCTCAGGTTGAAGATGAGGCAGAACATCATGGCAAAAGAGTATAGAGGAGGGAAGCAGCTCACATGATGATCAGAAAGCAGACAGAGACTCCACTCACCAGATACAGAATATATACCCCAATGGCACGCCCCCAAAGAACCACCTTGTATAGCCATTCATCTGTCGAAGGGCATCTGGTTTGGTTCCACAGTTCAGTTATTGTGAATTAAGCTGCAATAAATATTGATGTGGCTGCATCACTATAGTATATCCAATCAATAAATGGACTAAGGAACTAAACAGACACTTTTTGGAAGAAGATATACAATTGATCACCAAATACATGAAAAAAATGTTCATCATCTCTTGTAATTAGGGAAATGCAAGTCAAAACTATAGTATGTAGTTTTTAAGTCCTTTGGGTATAGACCAAGGAATGGGATAGCTGGGTCTATCCCAAGTTTTCTAAGGAATCTCCCTCCCTTCCAGAGTTGTTGCCCCAATTTACAGTGCCACCAGCAATGTATTAGTGTACCTTTTCCTCCCGCATCCTGGCCAACAATTATCATTGCTTGTATTCATGATAATTGCCATTCTGACTACAGAATGCATTTCTCTAATTACTAGAAATAATGAAAAGTTTTTTTTCATATATTTGGTGATCTATTGTATATCTTCTTTGAAGAAGTGTCAGTTTTTTAGTCTATTTTTCAGTTTTTTAGTCCTTTTTCAGTTTTTTAGTCTATTTATTGATTGAGGTTTTTTGTTTTGTTTAGTTTTGTTTTAAGTTTCTTGAGTTCTTTATATATCCTGAAAATTAGTGCTCTCTCTGATGTGTGTGTAGTAAAGATGATCTCCCACTCTCTGGGCTCTCTCTTCACTTCATAGATTGTTTCTTTTACTGAGAAGAAGCTTTTCATTTTGAATGCATTCCATTTATTCATTCTTGATTTTATTTCTTTTGCTTTAAGGGTCTGGTTAAGAAAGTCAGGACCTAAGCTGATATGATGAATATTTAGGCTTACTTCTACTTCTATTAGGCACAGAATACTTACTTACTTCTATTAGGCCTACTTCCTAGGCCCTTAATTCACTTTGAGTTGAGTTTTGTGCATGGTAAGAGATAGTGATTTAATTTCACTTTGCTGCATATGGACTTCCAGTTTTCCCAGCACGGTTTGTTGAATGGGCTATTTTTTCTCCAATGTTTGTGTTTGGCATTTTTGTCTGATATGAGATGACTGTATGTATGTGGGTTTATCTCTGTATCTTCTATTCTATACCATTGATCTACAGTCTATTTTGGTGCCAATACCATGCCATTTTTATTACTATATTTTTGTAGTATAGTTTATGTCTGGTATTGTGATGCCTTTAGCTTAACTTTTCTTGCTAAGGATTGCTTTTATTATTCTGGGTCTCTTATTTTTCCAAATGAATTTTATTATTGCTTTTTCTATTTCTATTAGGAATGTTGTTAAGATTCTAATTGGAATTGCATCAAATCGGTATAATACTTTCGGTGGTATGTCCATTCTGACAATACCAATTCTTCCTATCCAAGAACATGAAAGGGTTTTTTCATCTTCTAAGACCTTCTTCAATTTTTTTCTTTAGTGTTCTGTAGTTTTTATTGTATAGGTTTTTTCACCTCTTTTGATAGACGATTCCCTAGGTTTCTTGTTGTTGTTTTGTTTTGTTTGTTTGTTTGAGGCTATTGTGAAGGAATAGTTTTCCTAATTTATCTCTCAGAAGTTTTAGCACTGAGGTATAGAAATACATTTACTTATTAGTATTGATTTTTATATCATGCTACATTACTGAATTCATTTATTAATTCTAGAAATTTTCTGGTGGGGTTTTTTGGATCCCCTAATTATGCAATCATGTTGACAGCAAATAGTGATAATTTGAGTTTTTCTTTTTCCTATTTATTTCCCTTTAATTTCTTTCATCTGTCTAATTACTCCGACTAGAGTTTCATGGAATATGTTGATTAGGAGTGGTACAAGAGGGCATCCCTGTCTTCTTCCAGTTCCTAAAGGGAATGCGTCCAATGTTTCTCCATTTAGAATGATGTTGGCCTTGGTGTAGCATTTCATAATGTTGAGGTGTGTTCTGACTATCCCTAGTTTTCCTAGTGCTTTTGAACATAAAAGGGTGTTATATTTTGTCAAATGATTTTCCTATATCTATTGAAATGATCATATGATTTTTAAGTCTATTGGTATAATGAATCATGTTTATTGATTTCCATATTTTGTGCCGCAGTCCGGCTGCAGCAAAATAACTGGGGGGTGACAAACAACTTGTGTACATTGATACAGCAGGAGTGGGAGCCGTTTATTGTAGGACAGGAGGGGTATATATATATTCCACACAGCTTATCTAATTAACATAAACTAGATACAGCAGTCAACCAATAAGGAATCTCCACACTTAATGGCTCGCTGGCGTTACTTCACAAACCACTCCCTCTGGCAAAATACCAGGCACAATCCTGACTTGTTTACAGACCCTAACAATTTTGAACCTGGGATAAACCCTACTTGATCATGGTGCACTATCTTTTTAATATGTTTTTGCATGCAATTAGCCAGAATTTTATTGAAAATTTTTGTATATGTATTCATCAGGGATATTGGTCTCAAGTTTTCTTTCCTTAGTGTGTCTTTGTCTGGCTTAGGTATTAGAGTGATTCTAGCCTCATAGAATGAGTTTGGAATGGTTCTCTCCTTTTATATTCCATGGAATAATTTGAGGAATATTGGTATTAATTCTTCCTCGAAGTTCTTATAGACCTCTGCTAAGAATCCCTCTGTTCCTGGGTTTTTCTTGGTTGGCAGGCTTTTGATGGTGTCTTCTATTTCATTGCTTAAATTGATCTGTTTAAATTGTTTATGTCCTCTCGATTCAGTTTGAGCAGATCATACATCTGTAGAAATTTGTTGAGGTCATCAAGACTTACTATTTTATTGGAGTATAAATTTTCAAAATAATTTCTTATTATCTTCTGTATTTCAATACTATCTGTCATGATATTTCCTTTTCATCATGAATTATAATTTGAGTTTTCTTTCCTTTTCATTAGGGTGGCTAAGAGTTTATCAATTTTATTTATTATTTCAAAAAAACAGCTTTTTGTTTTGTCAAGATTTTAAATTGTTTTTCTTGTTTGTTTGTTTCCATTTCATTAATTACAGCACTGATTTTAATTATTTCTTGTTTTCTCCCACTTTTGGTGTTGATTTGTTCTTCTTTTTCTAGTGCTTTGAGATGTAATGTCAGGTCATTTATTGGTTGAATTTTTATTCTTTTAAAGAATGGGCTCAATGCAATTAACTTTTGTTTTAGCACTGCTTTCATAGTGTCCCAGAGATCTTGATATATTGTATCCGAGTTCTCATTTACCTCTAAGAATTTTTTTTTTTTTATCTTCTCTCTGATGTCTTCGGTTATCCATGCTTTATTCAATAGTGTATTATTTAGTCTCCAGGTGTTGGAGTAGCTTCTATTTTTTTCCTTTATTATTGATTTCTACTTTCATTCCCTTATGGTTTGATAGAATGAAGGTAGTACTCTATTTTTTGTAGCTGAAAAAGGTGATTTGTGACATAACATATGGAATATTTTAGATAAGGATCCATGTGCTGCTGAAAAAAAATGTGTGTTTGCTTGTTGATTGGTGAAATATTCTATATATGTCTGTTAAGTCTAAATTATTGATCATATTTGCCTTGGTGTGAATTGGTTGTAATTTTGTATATTTGGTGTCCTGTAAGTCTCTTTCTTGTATTTGACTTTCTAATCCAATCTTCAGGTTTTGGAAATTTCTGATATCATTTCTTTAAAAAGATTGTGCATTCCGTTGGTTAGAATCTCTGTTCCTTCCTCTCTCCCAATAAGTCTGAAATTTGATCTTTTCATGCTATCCCATAATTTTTTGAGGTTCTCTTCATAGTTTCTTACCATCTTTTCTGTGTGGTCAACTTTATTTTCAAGATTATATATTTGTGTCTTCATTGTCTGAGGTTCTGTCTTCCAAGTGATCTAGTCTGGTAGTGATGCTTTCTATTTTTAATTTGGTTTACTGTTTCCATCATTTCAAGGATTTCTGGGGTTTTTTATTTTTATTTTTCAGAATCCCTATCTCTTTCTTGAGGTAATCTTTTGCTAACTGTATTTGTTCTCTTATCTCTTTGTTGGAGTGATAAATTGATGCCTGTATTTGCTGTCTATGTCATTCTTTGATTTGCAGATCATTTTAATTATGTATGTTGTGAACTCCTTCTCTGACATTTCTTCTACTGTGCTGAAAAGGATTCTATTATTGTATCATCTTGGTTTGTTTGAGACACTTTCTTCCCTTGTCTTTTCATGTGTTTAGTGTGTCTTCACCTCTAGCAGTGTGGATTCAATATGTACAATTTTTACCCTATAATCTAATAGTGTCCTTGCAGGTTTCTGATGTCTCACCTTGGTGTTGGGCTTTCAGAGACTCCCTTCTGGAGTCTCAAGAGGGAAGCTGCCTCAACTAAAGACCTTGGTGGCAGTGGCCGAAGTAACCCCAAATGGCAATGGAGGTGTTCCAAATAAAGGCGACCTCTTTCAGAGATGGTGTTGAAAGGGTTGGCCGTGAGATGGCCTTGGGCAACCTGTTCAGAGATGCAGTGCTGTAGCCTGTGGTACTGTGGCAGGAGCCGCCTCTAGGCCCTGTCCTTTGTCCCAAGGGGGTGGTTACTACATTGGGGAGGGCTATGGTGATGGCTGCAGTGTTCCAAGATGTTGTTCCAAGTGTTCGGGTGTGGCAGGGGCTTGCATTGGTAAATGGGGAGCCTCAGCAGAAACTCTGTGCAGGTTGGTGGGGCTGTCCTGTTTCCACCTGGGTTTAAGGGGAGGGGGCGTTGCAGGCCTGTCTTGCAACTGCCTGGGTTCATGCACAGGCACAGGTCAGCAGGACTCTTCTGCACATTCACTTTTGAGTTTGGAAAGATGAAAAGTATTCTCCTTATGACATGATGACTTTAATTACCACTGTATTATTACTATAACTTTGTCATAATGGCATAATCAGTGCTAGTTTCATCACTAGTTCTTAAGAAGAACTTTATTTATTTTCCTCTGTATTTATATCTGTTGCCTTACTCTGTGACATGTTAAGCAGTACTTAATGGGTTATTAAGTAAAAGAATAATTAAATAACTGAATATTGGGTATTTTACCAGTGCTTTAACTCAGGAAACTACATCCATGATATAGGTATTATTTTGTAAATAATCCTTAAATAAAATGCAAATGAAAATTATAAAGATCTTCATGATAAAAAGGATCATAGTGGTCAGCATCCAAATCTTTCTTTATTTCATTTTTTTTTACTAAGAAATATGAGTTTAGCATAAACACTAGCCATTCCAAAATCCCTTAGGGTCTTTTTTTTTTTTGACGTGTTTAAAATTTTCCTGACACCAGAAAAACAACAGTTGAATGATGACCAGATGGCAGGAGAGCTGTGGTAATTTGGCTGGAAGTAAGACGAGCATTGAAGCATAATGAGCAAATTAGAGATTTAAATATTTTCTACAAGCAGATCAACCTAATGGGGTGGACGAGATCACCCAATGACTTTTTATTCATTTTATTTATTTCCTTTTGAAAAGTTACTGATTCATTCGAATGATGATTTTTGGGGAGATGTGACTGGTAGAATAAATGGAAATATTTTTCAGGTATTATCTTCTTAGAACTACCTAGGGTGAATCCTTCCTAATCTTAGAGTATGAGGGCAGGAATGATATCATCGAGGTGCGTAGCTAAAACCTGGGAAGCAATCTTGTACTCTCTATTCAGGAGAGTAAAAGAGGATGAAAATCCCCCAATTGTTCCTTACCTTGTCATCTTTTTAAGGATTATGGGATCAAGGGAGTTTTCATGTCTTGAGACATAATTCTGGTCTTAAAAAATTCTGAAAAGACTCTTTGATGTTAGAGATAATTGCCACAATCAGGTTTTATAAGAATTGATATAAAATCTGTCAGCACCTGAGGCTTTTCCTGGGTTTATGGCTTGGATTTGGGGTTTTCTCACTTTTAATGATATTGTGTTGTCTGAATGATTGACTTAATGGAGGAAGTGAATTGAAAGCAAGCCTCATCATTTTTCCTGTATGGTATGGAATTGAATAATATGTTGACTAGATTCAAAAACATTTTGAAAATATTGAATGTATTTAGTTTGCCTCTCTGAGTTATTGAAATAGAATAATCTGACATGTATTTAACTGGCATCTTTTGCAGTTTCCTAACCTAGAAATGACTGATGAGAAATATATATTGCATAAATTAATCAATATTAAAGGCATAAAAATGAGTATTCTCTGTAGCCTGTGATATTAATAGATATAAGAATGTATGTTCACAGCATATTTTCGACTCCATGTGAAATTCTAGAGATGATTTTTTTAAATTAAATGAATAAACGAAGAATATTTTCTTTTGTGAAGTTATTGATTCATTGGTATGATGATTTGGGGAAGAAGTGACTGGTAGAATGGATGGAAATATTTTTCAGGTATTATCTTCTTAAAACTACCTAGGGTGAATCCTTCCTAATCTGAATATATGAGGGCAGGAATGGTATTATTGAAATGCTTAGCTAAAACTTTTCAAAGCAATTAAACTTAAACTATTTGTTTAAATTTTATTTCTAAAAATATATTTCCTAGTTGAGAATCTTGAAAACTACAATGCAAATCTGCTTTATTATGTTCTACTAGTTGTTGTTATCACCAAAATATAAAAATAATAATAATATAAGAGTAAATATGGCAATTACATATGGATATACATGAAATATAAAATTACTTCTGTAATACCAGTTTTTATGTGCATCTGCTCAAGTATTCTGTAAATATTCTGCAATTGATTTTTTATTAATTCAGTGCATAGATATATAAGTTTATTTAAGAAGTAGAAAGGTGCCTTATTTAAACATAAAATCCTTCACCAAATTTAGTGAGATATGTATTTGGTGAAAGAAAATTCAGCATTCAATTCACTTTTTTCTTATTTTAAGCATATTTTTTTCCTTTTGGAAAATTTTTCATGTTAATTATATATACCTAATGAAACACAATATATAGCTATTAGAATACTTTACTTGAATCACTGAGAAAAGCTTGAGAATTCTGTCTGACTGTTCACTAAGCAATACCAATAAAGCACAGGAATTCCTTTATATAATTTACTTTAATGATGCAAAGAGAGAAGGCCCTTATTTCTGGTGTAAGAAAACAGCAAGACCTATAATTCATTTTGGTGTTTTGTGTGTGTAAATGTCTAAAAACAAAGCCAAATATTGAAAAACAGTTTAAAAGATAAAGGTAAAAGTAGACAATCAAGTTGGGGGGCGGCTGAGAAAGGAACCACTGTTATTTTGTCATTTGTAGAATCAGTGTTATCACTTGATTTTCCTGTTACATTAACCAACAAATTCCATGTTTGCTTAAGGTTATTAGTAGGATTTCTGCTCTTGCAACTAAACAAATCAGGACTAATACATTAGCTTAACACTGGAAATTGAAAAATAAAGAGTAATTAATTAAGGATGACCAAAAACTCTGTTTATTAAGAAAGACATGATGTAGGAATATCATGGTTTGGTGAGTGTAAACATTTTATTATTAAAACCAGTAAACAGTGGAATTAAATGTTCCCAAACTACCTTGAAAAGACTCATTCTTTCTGAGTTTGCCCTCAGAATGTGAAAATGGCTTTAATCTAAAGATCTTTTAATTCTGAAGATGAGACAAAAGAAGAGAAGCAGTTGCAATGAGTCTAAAATTCATCTTTCGATTCTACCTATATATGTTAAGAAAGAACAATATAGTATTCTAGAAATATTTGGAAGTTAATTTAGTTGTAGAGGTTGAAAAATATATTGTACTAGCACTGATGAATCTAGTCAATCTTTGAAACACATTGAAGTATTGTAGTGTGAAGATTGAGCAGGATCTTACTGATGGAAATGGAAACTATCAGGCAACCACCAATATCTATTTTCACTGAATTGTGGGAGTAGTAGGAAAATTTTCTTCAACAAATATTTACTGAGTGCCTACTGTATACCAAGCACTAAGTGAACAAGGTAAAACTGTTCTCTTTACTCAAAGATCTTACAGCACAATAAGGAGACCCATACAAATGGGAAAATTTAATATGGAATAATATAAACTATGCTAGGGGAAGAATGAGGCTTTAAAACATATGTAAGTAACATTTCACCCTTATTTAAAGAGATTTATGGAAGTCTTTTTGGATAAATGGCTGTCAATATTGATTCCTGAAAGGCAAGTGGCAATTAATAATAATCATGAGAGTAATACAGACAATTAAAACAACTTTTACAATTGGCCAGAAGACAGCAGGGATGACACAGAGTGAGTAGTTCAGTATGGGTCAAACATGCATAAAACAATTGGGTAAAAATAAGAATAGAGAGGAATTCAGTAACCAGAACTAGGAGATAATATGAACCATGCAGAGAGACTTCATTTCTGTCCTGAGGAAAAGGTACAGTTCATCATATGATAAAATTTCACATTTTAGAGATACCTGACTGACGGTTGGTGAGTGAAGCCAAGAAAGCAACACTAGAAACGCCATGATAATACAATAACAGTGAAAATTCTGACTCCATAGTTAAAATCTGTTACCGACACAAAACTTGTACTTGGGTATTTATAACATTTTTACTTGTAATTGCCAAAATTTGGAGCAACTAAGATGTCTTTCAGTAGGTTAAGAAATAAATAGTAGGACACAGACAATAGAGTATAATTCTGTGCTGAAAAAACAATGAACTATCATGGCATAAAAAGACCTGGAGGAATTTACAATGTTATTTCTGAGTGAAAGCGGACAATATATGTAATTGTGGAAAAGCCAAAATTATGGAGACAGTAAAGAATCAGTAGCTTCCAGAACTTAAGAGGGAAAGATGGCTGAATAGGAAGAACACAGAAGATTTTTAGGGCAGTCAAGTTTTTCTGTTTGATACTGCAATGATAGATGCATGCTATTTACATTTGTCAAAACCTATGTACTGGGGAACATCAAGAATGAATGCTACTGTAAACTATGGCAATGATACCTCAATGTAGATTCATCAGTTGTAATGAATATACAACTTATTGGGGAATGACAATATGGGGAGACTGTCCATGTACAGAAGCAAGGGATAGATGTGAACTTTTTGCTCTTTCTGTTCAATTTTGTTGTGATTCTAAAACTGTTCTAAAAATAATCTATTTATAAAATCATGTTATGTATACTAAGAAAATGATAGTTCCTATAATGAGGAAAATAGATTGTTTCAAAGAAACTTAGAGGAAATATTTGAGAATTTATTTAATGAACTTAATAAAGAAATAATAAGTCAGAGTAAATGTGATTCTCTTAATTCACATTTTTTGTATGAAAGGAATTTTATTTTTGCTCTATTTCTTAAGGCAAGATGATGAGATGAGGATTATAAGGGGGCTATTCCAGTCTTTTTGATTGGGATAACACTTGTTTACAGTTTGTCTTCAATTACTAGCTCTCTGTCACTTAGAGGTCTTGGAGTAAATAAGAATTTACAATCCAGGTTTTCTAAGAAAGGAAATAACTGCCCTAATGAAAAGCTCTATAGAAAGACATTTTCTCCCACTTGCAGAAGAGTTTTTCAGTCTCCTTTTCTGGGTATTCATTTTATTCCAATACATTCATTGAAGTGTACCAAATATAGTTCTTGGAACTTAGATCTAAACTCACTCTTTTGATTAAGGAGTGAATGCCATGATATATGTCTCCTAGAAGTGTCTAAATATCTCTTTTAATATAAATAATTTTTAATGAAAATAGTTGACAACTCACTTAAACTGCTCCAAAGTGAACTCTTAGGAGGAGTAAAAGTAGAGTCAAAAAAATTAGACTAGGACAGATCCCTGAAAGATGTCAACATCAAAGAAAATGTAAAAAATAAATAAATAAATATACAGGAACCTGAATGGTGGAAGAAAAATTCTTTGTCTAACACCAGGATTCAGGATATATTAGTATTACACCAGGTGGGGTGGGGAATAAAGAGAAGAAGGGTGGTATTTCAAGATAAATGAAGAGATTATTTCACAGAGAAAGAGATGGCACACTCACTGACCCTGTATTCTGGCTTCCTCCCTCATCATTCAATTGAAAATACTCTCACCAGGCTCCCTAAAGATTTCTTTTGCTATATCCAATATACACATTTCAGTTTTTTTGCCCTTAATTTCATCTTTAGCCTTTAAAAATAGCAAGAGGTATGTTCCTTTCACAGGCCCATACTGTGAGAGAAGAGAGCGAAAGGATCCTTTCCTTCTGTCTCTGATGCTTGACCTAAGGACTTCCATCATCCCTAACACATCTTTAACACCCTCTGCCTGATTCAGCTGGACCAGTTTCCAGCCAATTCAGAGTGAGCACCCTTGTAAGTTTTCAAACAGTTCTACTCATTACATTACATTATAGGCTCTCAAAATAAAGGGAACGGACTTTAAATAAGAGAATTAAAATGAGAAATAGGTGAGAAAAATATTTAGAAAAAAATTGAAAAGGGAAAATTAAGAAAAAAGTTTAAAAAGAAAATATTTACCAAGACATAGTTAAACCTAGTTTTTTTTTCTGCCCCCAAATCAAACCATCCATTTTGAAAAATGGTTCACATGTAGTTCATAAAGTCTTTACATTACTTTATCTTAAATGGATGTATTTTAACTCCAACTAACTGTTTATTCAAAATAACAGGTTATAAATATGGTTTAAGAATTCTAAGTGGGTGTATTTAAAAACTATTGCATATAAATTTCCTAACTAAAATTTTAAATATTTATTCCCAGAAAACAGCAAGCCCTTGCTAGAATTTTAAATTAAAATGCAAAGGAGGCATTTAACTTTGATATGTTTATAAATTTAAGCAAGCTAGGGAAAAAGATTTCTTCTCAGCCAGTTGGTGCCAATATATGTCACCTCTGTCACCATCTATAGTTTTTCCCTCTTGCCACACTGTTTGTGAGAGCTAGTTTGACAAGAAAGCATGTTTCGAATTGGACAAGTAGTAAGTTTCTCTCTAACTTGGTCTTTCAAACTTCATGGTGATCCTGCTACCAAGGAATTAAAGAGTTTCTGATAGAGGTCAAAACACCTTAGTGGGTTTAGGTAATGTGATAAACTTGTCCCGAGGATGAAATTAACATTTGTGCTTGATTCTACCTTATGAGGCACATACAGTCTCACTCGATAAAGGAAAGAAAGCCCTTGGGAGAATAGCTGGAATCAAATATCAAAACTGAAAATCAGAAGAGAGAAAATTGTGAAAATGTTCACTGGTTAAATTATGATCATCTTTCCAAACACAAACTTTAAAAATGACATTATCACAGAAAGTGCCGTATAACTTTCTGTATTTTTAACTCAGATTATAATCGAAAACTGTGTTTAAAACAAACATGAAGAATCTCTGAAGACAGAAGAAGATAGATGAGCTGGACACTTCTGAACAAGGGAACAGCATGATGTTGTCTGGGTGTTTCCCTTGTTGCCTCATATATCCTAGTTTTGGAGCAGAAGAAGTTTTCTTACACACACACAAAATAATAACAACAAAAACTGATTTTTCTAACCAAAGAACAAGAAGCAGGAAAGCACATCAAAAAAGAAAATTTTCAGACAGCAACTTCTCTGCTCCAGCCAACAGAATATAAACGATAACCCCATCCACAACCATGCTGTCCAAGGTCTTCTTCCTCAAGATGACCTTTCAAGGTACCCACAAGCTCCCACTGTGGTGCTGTCAGAGAACAAGTAGGGAGAGCCTGGTGCTTCCATGCAAACAGGTAGGAATGAAGTTTCCCTACTTTTAGCTTTGATGGAGTCCTGAGTAGCCTAGTGCAGAGTCTAAACCATCACCCAGCTATAAAAAGCCTTCCCCCAACACATTATCAGTAGAGGTCTTCTGAAAAGTTAGATCTCTTATGCCAGCTCTGTATGGAAAGGACTCGACACCAAGATTATGCCAACAGAGACCTAGGGAACCTGGAAGGCTACCTCCATCTGGCAGAAATAAGATTAGATCCTCTAACTCTTCCCCTACTAGAGCAGAGAAAACCTGGTAAAACAATATTTTATTTTTTAAAAATCTAGTATCTAATAACATAATTTGAAAATGTCTGGAGTTTACTAGAGAATCACTCATTACGTCAAGAACCAGGAAGTCTTTTAACCAAATGAGGAAAACAATAATTAGATGTCAATATCAAGATGACAGCAATACATGAAAATAATTACCTAGCATGACTAGCTGGGGCTTATTCCATAAGGAAAGCTGGTTCAATATCCAAATATTGATCAATATAATCAATATTAGTAGGCTTTGAAGGCATCACAGTGTTATTCCCAGTACCCCCCAATTAATCTCAGTACCCATGAATGGATGCATGGTTAATGAAAAAATCATATATATACACAACAGAGAATTTTACAGTGTTCAAGAAAGAAATCCTGATGTTTTTCAACAATATTGATAGACCTAGAAGACTTTGTTATGTGAAATAAGCCAGGCACATAAAAACATAAAATGCATGATCTCATTTATGTGTCGAATCCATAAAAGTTGAACTCATAGGGCTGTGGTTGTAGCACAGTGGTTGAGCACTTGCCTAGAATGTGTGAGGCATTAGTTTAATTCTAGCACCTCATATAAGTAAGTAAGTAAGTAAGTAAGTAAGTAAAAATAAAAACCCATTGACAACTAAAAAAAAATATTTAAAAAAAAGTTGAACTCAGAGAGGCAGAGGATAGGATAGCATTTACTAGAGGCTGAAGCATGGGGAGATTGTGGAGGAGTTTGGTAAAGAATGTTGACTATAGTTAATCATAATATACTGCATACTTAAAACATGCTAAAAGATTTTATGTACCATGAAAAAAGGATGTTTGTGAGATAGCACATATGTTGATTTACTTGATTTAGCCATTTCACAATGTGTGTGTGTGAGTGTATATAAACATTATGTTGTATAACATAAATATATATAATTTTGCCAATTAAAAATAAGTAAATGCAAGCATAAATAAAATTTAAAACTTTTGCTCTGCAAAAGATTCTATTCAATAGTAAAATTAAACTATAGATTGTTATGGACCAGGTTATATGGGGCAATGACCAAACAGACTCTGTATCATGTAAGAAATGCTTCTCTCAGGGGAAATACCCACCTCTATACTCATTAATAGTTACCTAGAATAACATACTTGGCAACACAAAATAACAACAAAAACTTAGCAAATCCTATATAATGTAAAATTGTTCTCTTTGGTTTCCATTTTTCGTGGGCAATGTCAGAGATTGATTGTCTAGATATTAGTAACCATTCTCTAACTTGCACTGAACTAGGGTCATTTTGACCCACTTCCCTTCTGTTTGCTTGCTGCTATACCAACCTGGAATGTCCGGTGGGAAATACCAATGTACCCAATGCATTGTCTGGCTAACTGCCCAATTCAGCTTCTGCACCTGCTTGCTTGCTGTGTTTTTTGCCTTTAAATATACTAAAATGCTCAGGCTCAGAGCATTTTAGTATATTTAAATATATTAAATAACTAAATATATTTAATGCTCTTCCTTGCAGAGACAGTTATGGGTCCTGTGATGGGCAATTGCTGGCAGGCCAGCTAACTAAAGACTCTTTAATTTGGACAAAACTGGGACTTGGTATGTTTTCTGAGTCACCTGCCCCATAGCAAGACTAGGAGAAAATGTTTGAAAACCAAATATTTTACCAAATTAGTATCTGGAATATGTAAAGAGTTCTCATAACTCAATGATAAAAGAGCAAATAGGTTAATGAGTAATAGTAAAATGAGTAAAAATGAGTAAAATAAACATTTCACAGTGAAAGATAGTAAGAATGGGCTGGGTGTAGTGGTACATTCCTGGAATCCTAGCAGCTTAGAGCATAATGCAGGAGGTTCGCAAGTTCAAAGCCAGCCTCAGTAATTTAGTGAGACCTTTCTCAAAATAAAAATAGTTTTTAAAAAGGACTGGGATGTGACTCAAAGGTAAAGTGCCCCTGGGTTTAATTCCTGGTACCCCTACTCACACAAAAGAATGGTCACATAAAAAGATAGTCAACACCATAGCTATTAAATAAATGTAAATTAAAGCTACACTGAAATATCACTGCCCATCCACTACTGTGACTCAATTTAAAATATAATAATAATATTAAATGCTGGTAATAGTGTGGAGAAATGGAATTACTCATATTTCTGGTTGTAATATAAAATGGCACAGTCATTCTCAAAAACAATTTGACAGCTTTCTAATAAACTGAACATAAAAACATTTACCACATAATTCAGAAATTATACTTTAAGATATTTATCCTCAATAGATGAAAATATGTTTATACAAAAACCTGTACATTATATGATAGCTTTATTTGCAACAGCCCAAAATGTCCTTTGGCAAATGAACAGTTTGATTTATTGGATCATGTATGTTCTATATGAAAATTTTAAGTATATTACTAACATTGAATAGAAAGTTGAACTCGTGCTAATAGGACTGAATTTTAAGACTCCATGAAAATCAGTTTTGTTTGGCTCATCAGTTAGTTTTTAGTAAAAAATTAAATGAAAATCTAATAAACATTGTACATTTATAAGTATAGCATTTAGTGCAATTTGTGTCAAAAAGTACAAATGGAAGTAAAAAGAAAAACTTTGAATTTAAATAATGAAACACAAAATGAATGTTTTACATTGTCATCTGACAAATTTTCAGGTGGGTGACATGTGCACTGTAGGTGTAAAATCGTATTTTATTTGTAGACAATTGCCATCTGCTTACTGGTTAGTTGAGAAGCTGAGAATCTTTTATTACTTTATGCTACTTTCTATTTGTGGGTCAGGCTGAGGTAACCCAGATAAAAGAGGATAAAGCTAAGATCTAGAAAGAGCCTAAAAATAATAACTACTTATGATGTATAACAAATTTTCCTCAGTAGATATGCATGAAGTTTTCAACATACATGGTCCTTATACTTAGCAGATGTCAGTATTGGTACTTTTTATTGTTATCATCATTATTTTTATCTTTGAACAGGTTGAGATGGCAGATAAATGATGTCCCAGAGAATAGCATCAACAGGGTAAAGAAGAGAAAAATCAGGTGTCTTGGTTCAGATTATTATATTCCAGAGGTTACCCAGTAAGTAGCTTTATTGGGCATAAAGTCAAGAAAAACAAACAAACAAACAAAAAACACACTTCCTTGTGGGTATATTAATAACTTCATTAATAAATTCAGTAAATAATGATGTATTATGAGGAATAAAAATGAAACATTGAATAATATTGTATACTGTAGGCTACAATATAAAATATAAAAATTATTTTTGCTAATTGAAATTTTTTTTGAAAATGATGATGAGGAAACCTTTAGAATCTATTTGAAGAAATTTTAAATCACTATAAAATATCATAGATTATTTTTCCCCCATGAACCAGTATTGTGGGCTATTTATTTGGGGCTTGAGGGGTAGAGAAGAAATCTCCTTGTCAAAAAAAGAAACAGAAAACTGAGAAATAGAAAATGTAAACATAGCTTTGATGTGAACTAATGGCAAAAGATTATTTAGAAGAAAACATTATACATTAGAAAGACATGCGAGTGGTCAGCTATATAAATTCCTTAGTAAATTCTAAAAAGAAAATAAAGGAATTAAAAATAAAAGAACTTGAAGAGGAAAAGCAAAGTGAAGATTCAAAATAGGAAAAAGTTTTGCTCCATCTTAGGAACCACTATGTGAATTTTATAGCAATCCTTAACAGAATACTAAAGGATTTCTATTTAGAGGTTCACAAGCACAAATCCCCCAGTGACTGAATTTATAGCTCTGTGGTTTTTGAATTTGGCTTCAATTGTGCTTTATGCTTGCTAGGTTAGTTCTGCATTAAATTCTAGCTAAAAGAATATTTTTGATTCCATATTGTCATATTAGATACATTTCCTTCTTTTTTAAATGTTACCAAGTATGCTTTCAGATAAAATATTTGTCATGTATTTGGAGAAAATTATCACTTTAATTAAAAATGTGTTTAGCCATTGGATGTACATAAACCAACTTATTTTTGTTATAATTTTTCTGCCTATAGGGCTGCCCTTTGGGTTGGGAGATAGAATTTTCTTCCAAATAATTGTTGTTATTGTTGTTTCAGTTTCATTGTTATTGTTTTATCACTCATCTTTTTACTTTTTCTTTCTTTTTTTTTTAACTGACATGATTTGCTATTGTTACATGTTACATTCACAATTGAGTGCCACCTAAACTCGGTCATTAAGATTGGACATTATCGGTCCTAGTTAGTCTGGGCTGCTATAGCGAAAAAACAAAACAAAACAAAACAAAACAAAAAACCCACAAATTTATTTTTCACAGTTCTGAAGGATGAAAAGTCCAAGATCAAAGTGTCAACAAATTAAATGACGGATGAGATTTTGCCTCCTCTTGTATAGCAGTCATCTCATTGTAAGCTCACATGGGAAAGGGCAAGGGCACTCCTCTGGGCTGCTTTTACAAGGGCACTAACACCATTAATTAGGGCTCTGCCACTGGGACCTCCCTACTGTGCTTCCTCCTAAAACCATCACCTTGAGGATTGGCATTTCAACATCTGAATTTCAGGTATACACAGACATTTATATCATAATCCTAAAAAAATTTTTAAAACAAAGCTCTTTATATATTGAAGTAAAAAAAAAAAATCTGACGTGTCCTTTTAAAGAAACAGAAACTATTGGTTAGTAATGAAAATATTGGCTAGTATTGAAAGTAAAATTGTTAAATGTTTTTGATGTGTTTTACCTACATTCCTTTATAAAATTACATTCTCTAGCTTTACCCATCTTTTCAACTAATGTCTTTTGAAATAAAACAATATTACATCTGTAAGTAAGTAGTTACTGATGATGTATAAAGTTTTGAATGCTTAAATATTACCCATTGATTTTTCCTTTTTTATAAAACATACATGGTGTGTTAAAGTATCAAAGTGGTTAGATCCACCAGGAGACAGTTGGTGATGATGGAAGTCAGACTAGAGTAATGACAGTGAAGGTAGAGGAAAATCGATTCATTTTGGAAATCATTAAGAAACATTCATAGGAGTTGGTGTTGAGTTAGACATGTAGTCCAAGTCAAGAAGACCTACAGTTTTCTGACCTGAAAAATGTGGAGATGTTGCTATTTATTCTTATCAAACCAGAAAAAAAAAAAACTCATGAGAAAAAAAATGGGAGGCTAATTTCTCATCTTGCAATTTGAAGCTAAAATCTATCAGTAAACTTATTGGTGTACAGCATTAATTTAAAGACCCACAAGAGCTGAGAATCCTTGTTTTGGTCTCTGGCCAGATGAAATAGCTCCATTCTCTTGCAGTTCTGGAGAAAAGTCACTGCTGCTAACTTATCACAAGACACACAGAATTTCAAGAGATTCATAGTAGCTGCTGCTCCAAGTCCCTTATAGTCCTTGTGGGTTAAGCTGAAAGTACATTGACTCACTCTTGACCAAGATAAACGTTGGCCTCTTTTCCTATTGCCCCAGAGGCATAAGCCATTTAAAACACATGCCAAACTCAGAAATAGTTTGAAGAACTGTGGTTCTTCAAAGGCAAATTTTGACCATTTGAAAACAAAAATCACACAGATAAGTTGCTCTCTCCTCCAATTTTATTTCATGTAATGCAATTGTAGTCTCCTTGTGAGACCAAGAAATCAGCTTGTCATACAATTGTGGATGACATTGTAACTAACATCGTTGTGCTCCCTCTTTCCTTTCCAATTCATTTTTCTTTCCCCGTTCCTGCTTCCCTGAGCAGGTTGACACATGATATGCAGCCAATGGTGCAATAAACTTATCATTTAAACTATTCATCAATTAGATTGAATGAATGTATTATACTTTCAAGGCTATATTAACTTTCTTGCTCTCTGCCAAACTCTGTTCCACAAGACCATTTATTAATTAAATTCCACAGAGTACCATACTGGTCCATTTTATTTGTGGCATGATGCTAGTTATGTCCAATAATCAAGACATGGAACATCTCTTACATATTCTAATGAGATACACAAGCTAAAAGGTAAAAGATATTTTAACAATTGGAAGTGGACTATTACAATGTGATGGCCTTTCTAGAGTACTATTAAGAACATTTGTGAGAAGAAATTCACACAATAGATCAAGCAGTGAGTAGTACTTTTTTTTTTTACTTCATTAGAAAAGAGAAGTGACCAGAGGTATCAAGATACAGCTGGGCTGTGGTGAATTATTTGATTGGTTAAAAGTCCTAAAAAGAAGGGGGAAATGAAAATGGCACAGGGAAGGACCTATATGATTTTAAAATTAGACTGAGGATATATGGTCAGATTCAGATGAAGCTAGGAATATTAAACATGTAAATCTAACTATGTCTTCTTTGCCAGGAAAAACCATCAAACTATCCCTGCCTAAAAAATTTAATTCTTCTTTACCTAAAGAAATGGTAATAATTTTCCAAAAAGTATTTGCCTTGCAAGATACTGCTGATATTCCTCCTCATCTATCCTCACCACCTCTCTTTGTTTCTCAAAGTGGTTAGCAACTTTACTTTTAATATCATTTTTAAAAATTTAGAATATTTCAATTTTAGCAAAGAAAGTGAATATAGTGCAGAGTTCCATTATCCTCCATGTACAATTACCCTATTATTAATATATTACATTAGTCACAATTAAATTGTTATCATTGGAAAATTAATTTCCTACATTAGTCACAACTCAATGAAACTATATTAATCCATAATTATTTACAAAAGATTTCCTTAGTTTTTATGTTGTTTCCCAGAATCTCACTCACAGTACTACATTACCTTCCGTTATAATGCCTTCTCAGGCTCAATTTTTCAAACATCATTTTATTATTCGTGATCTTGAAAATTTTGAGTATTGATCAGGATTTTGGTAAAATGTCAGTTGGTGTTTATTTTATGGTTTTTATGGTGATTAGATGTGAGTTGTGAGTTCTAGAGAGGAAAATGACAAGAGAGGTAATACAATGTCATTCTCATAACATTTTACATGTTAAACATGTAAATCTAACTATGTCTGTGTATGTGTGTGTGTGTGTGTGTGTGTGTGTGTGTATGTGTGAGTGTGTTATGCACACCTAATCCAAAAATTCAAAATGTTTTGCATACCTATGTAATTTCATGATGGAAAATTTCCTCACCTAATCTCATGTAACCAGTCTCAGTCAAAATTCAAGCACACTGAAAACACTTATTAAATTACCTTCAATCCCTGTGGATATGCTATCCCCTGTGGATGGCATATTGTTGAATCATTAATATTATCATTTTCAACAAGGACAAAGAATCTTCCCTTTTGATTGGCTTGGAATTTTTTTCTAATTATATTCAACATTATTTCTTAATATACTTGTATTTAGGTCTGTCATTTTACTTTTTCTTTCCTCAGAGTATATAAGGTATATTTAAAACATAAATAAATTTTGTGTCTGATGCCCAAAATATCTCATTATGTATATGAAAATATTTCAAAATTAAAAAATGTTTGATATCCAAAGCATTTCCTGTCCCCAAGAATCATTTCAGATAAGGTATAATCAGTTTACATTTTCAGTTAAAATTCAGTATCATTTTATTTATTGTTTTCTTAAATTGTTCCTATTTTGGAAGTATTATTGGAAGTTCTTTTACTTGACTACTCATTTTTTTTACATAACCAAATCATAGTGTTTTTGTTGTTGTTGTTGTTGTTGTTTCAGCATTTCTTTACTTTCAGGCACTACAAGATGCTCCAGTTTATTAAGTATGATTTTAGCTATAGGTGTATCATACAGAACTTTCACAAGGTTGGATAAGTTGCTTTATACTCATAGTTCATTGCATGTTTTGCTCTTGAAAAGGTGTGTAATTTTTTCAAATATTTTTATTGCACATTTGGAGATAATTGTTTAATTTTTACCATCTATATTATTAATCTGGTGTATTTCCTTCATGCATTCGGTATTCTTACATTAAGCACATAAATGTTCATAATTTCTAGGTCTCCCTCATTTATTGATCTCTTTGTTCTTATAAAATGTCTCTCTTTATCTCTAGTAATACTTTCAAAGTCTATTTTGTCTGATAATTATATAAACACTTCCAGCTTTCTTGTTATCACTGTTTGCATGGTATATTTTTTATTGTTTTACTTTCAGTATTTTTGTATGCTTAATCTAAGTTGTATCTCCTGTGGACAGCATATTATTGGATTTTGTTGTTTAAGCCCAAAGTAGCTCTGTCTTTTGATGGAATTGGATTATTTAATCTATTCACATTCAATGTTATTGTTTATATACTTGAATTTAGGTCTGTTATTTTTCTTTTCCCTATGCCTCATGGAGATTTGTTCCTTTCATATTCCTTTATTTATTTTTGTATTGAATCAATACTTTTTTCTTCTTCTTTTTTTATTGGTTGTTCAAAATATTACAAAGCTCTTGACATATCATATTTCATACATTAGATTCAAGTGGGTTATGAACTCCCATTTTTACCCCAAATACAGATTGCAGAATCACATCGGTTACACATCCACAATTTTACATAATTCCCTATTAGTAACTGTTGTATTCTGCTACCTTTCCTGTCCTCTACTATCCCCCTCCCCTCCCCTCCTATCTTCTCTCTCTACCCCATCTACTGTAATTCATTTCTCTCCTTGTTTATTTTTCCATTCCCCTCACAACCTCTTATATGTAATTTTGTATAGCAATGAGGGTCTCCCTCAATTTTCATGCAATTTCCCGTACATAGATTTTTTTTTCATCTTTCATACATTTGATTCAAGTGAGTTATGCATTTCCATTTTTACCCCAAATACAAATTGCAGAATCACATCAGTTACACATTCACAATGTTTACATAATGCCATATTAGTGACTGTTGTATTCTGCTGACTTTCCTATCCCCTACTATCCCCCCTCCCCTCCCCTCCCATCTTCCCTCTCTACCTCATCTGTTGTTCCGTTCTCTCCCTTCCCTCCCCTTTCCCCTCACAACCTCATATATGTGATTTTGTATAACGATGAGGGTTTCCTTCCGTTTCCATGCAATTTCCCTTCTCTCTCCCTTTCCCTCCCATCACTCATTTCAGTTTAATGTTAATCTTTTCTTCATGCTCTTTCCCCCTGTTCAGTTCTTAGTTGCTCTCCTTAAATCAAAGAAGACATTTGGCATTTGTTTTTTAAGGATTGGCTAGCTTCACTTAGCATAATCTGCTCTAATGCCATCCATTTCCCTGCAAATTCCATGATTTTGTCATTTTTTAGTGCTGCATAATACTCCATAGTGTATAGATGCCACATTTTTTTTATCCATTCATCTATTCAAGGGCATCTAGGTTGGTTCCACAGTCTACCTATTGTGAATTGTGCTGCTATGATCATTGATGTGGCAGTATCCCTATAGTATGCTCTTTTAAGGTCCTCAGGGAATAGTCCGAGGAGGGCGATAGCTGGGTCAAATGTGGTTCCATTCCCAGCTTTCCCAGGAATCTCCATACTGCTTTCCATATTTGCCGCACCAATTTGCAGTCCCACCAGCAATGCACAAGTGTACCCTTTTCCCCACATCCTCGCCAGCACTTATTGTTGTTTGACTTCATAATGGCTGCCAATCTTACTGGAGTGAGATGGTATCTTAGGGTGGTTTTGATTTGCATTTCTCTGACTGCTAGGGATGGTGAGCATTTTTTCATGTACTTATTAATTGATTGTTTGTCCTCTTCTGAGAAGTGTCTGTTCAGGTCCTTGGCCCATTTGTTGATTGGGTTATTTGTTATCTTATTGTTTAATTTTTTGAGTTCTTTGTTTATTCTGGAAATTAGGGCTCTATCTGAAGTGTGAGGAGTAAAGATTTGTTCCCAGGATGTAGGCTCCCTATTTACCTCTCTTATTGTTTCTCTTGCTGAGAAAAAACTTTTTAGTTTGAGTAAGTTCCATTTGTTGATTCTAGTTATTAACTCTTGTGCTATGGGCATCCTATTAAGGAATTTGGAGCCTGACCCCACAGTATGTAGATTGTAGCCAACTTTTTCTTCTATCAGATGCCGTGTCTCTGATTTGATATCAAGCTCTTTGATCCATTTTGAGTTAACTTTTGTGCATGGCGAGAGAAAGGGATTCAGTTTCATTTTGTTGCATATGGATTTCCAATTTTCCTAGCACCATTTGTTGAAGATGCTATCCTTCCTCCATTGCATGTTTTTAGCCCCTTTATCAAATATAAGAAATTTGTAATTTTGTGGATTGGTTTCTGTGTCCTCTATTCTGTACCATTGATCCACCTGCCTGTTTTGGTACCAGTACCACGCTGTTTTTGTTACTATTGCTTTGTAGTACAGTTTGAACTCTGGTATCGCTATACCTCCAGATTCACACTTCCTGCTTAGAATTGTTTTTGCTATTCTGGGTCTTTTGTTATTCCATATGAATTTCATGATTGCTTTATCTATTTCTACAAGAAATGCCGTTGGGATTTTGATTGGCATCGCATTAAACCTGTAGAGAACTTTGGGTAATATTGCCATTTTGATAATGTTAGTTCTGCCTATCCATGAACAGGGTACATTTTTCCATCTTCTAAGATCTTCTTCTATCTCTTTCTTTAGGGTTCTGTAGTTTTCATTGTATAAATCTTTCACCTCTTTTGTTAGGTTGATTCCCAAGTATTTTATTTTTTTTGAGGATATTGTGAATGGAATGATTTTCCTCATTTCCATTTCAGAAGTTTTGTTGCTGATATACAGGAATGCCTTTGATTTATGCGTGTTGATTTTATATCCTGCCACTTTGCTGAATTCATTTATTAACTCTAGCAGTTTCTTTGTAGACCCTTTTGGGTCTGTTAAGTATATTATCATGTCATCTGCAAATAGCGATAATTTAAGTTCTTCTTTTCCTATTTTTATGCCTTTAATTTCTTTTGTCTATCTAATTGCTCTGGCTAGTACTTCAAGAACTAAGTTGAATAGAAGTGGTGAGAGAGTGCATCCCTGTCTAGTTCCAGATTTTAGAGGGAATGCCTTCAGTTTTTCTCCATTTAGAATGATCCTGGCCTGAGGCTTAGCATATATAGCTTTTACAATGTTGAGGTAAGTTCCTGTTATCCCTAGTTTTTCTAGTGTTTTGAACATAAAGGAATGCTGTACTTTGTCAAATGCTTTTTCTGCATCTATCGAGATGATCATATGGTTCTTATCTTTAAGTCTATTGATGTGGTGAATAACATTTATTGATTTCTGTATATTGAACCAGCCTTGCATCCCAGGGATGAATCCTACTTGATCATGGTGCACAATTTTTTTGATATGCTTTTGCATTCGATTCACCAGGATTTTATTGAGAATTTTTGCATCTAAGTTCATTAGAGATATTGGTCTATAGTTTTCTCTCTTTGAAGTGTCTTTGTCTGGTTTTGGGATCAGGGTTATGTTGGCCTCATAGAATGAATTTGGAAGAGCTCCTTCTTTTTCTATTTCTTGAAATAGCTAGAAAAGTATTGGTATTAATTCTTCTTTGAAGGTTTTGTAAAACTCTGCTGTATACCCATCCGGACCCAGGCTTTTCTTAGTTGGTAGTCTTTTGATGGCCTCTTCAATTTCTTCTTTTGTTATTGGTCTGTTTAAATTGTGTGTGTATTCCTGACTCAATCTGGGAAGATCATATGACTTAAGAAATTTATCGATATCTTCACTATCTTCTATTTTATTGGAATATAGGGTTTCAAAATACTTTTTAATTATCTTCTGTATTTCTGTAGTGTCTGTTGTGATATTGCCTTTTTCATCCCGTATGTTAGTAATTTGCGTTCTCTCTCTTCTTCTCTTCGTTAGCATGGCTAAGGGTCTGTCGATCTTATTTATTTTTTTGAAGAACCAACTTTTAGTTTTATCAATTTTTTCAATGGTTTTTTTTGTTTCAATTTCGTTGATTTCCGCTCTGATTTTAATTATTTCTTGTCTTCTGCTATATTTGCTGTTGTTTTGCTCTTCCTTTTCTAAGGTTTTAAGATGTAGTGTGAGTTCATTTATTTGTTGATTTTTTCTTTTTTTGAGGAATGAACTCCAGGAAATGAATTTCCCTCTTAAAACTGCTTTCATTGTGTCACATAGATTCCGGTATGTTGTGTCTGTATTGTCAGTTATCTCTAGGAATTTTTTGATTTCCTCCTTTATATCTATTGTAACCCATTGATCATTCAGTAACATATTGTTCATTTTCCAGGTGATGCAGGATTTTTCCGTCCTTCTTTTATCATTGATTTCCAGTTTCATTCCATTATGGTCAGATATGGTGCATGGTATTATCTCCACACCTTTATATTTACTGAGAGTCGCCCTATGGCATAATATGTGGTCTATCTTTGAGTAGGATCCATGTGCTGCTGAGAAGAATGTGTATCCACTTGATGATGGTTGATATATTCTATATATGTCAGTTAAGTCTAGGTTATTGATTACGTTATTGAATTTTATAGTTTCTTTGTTCAGCTTTTGTCTAGAGGATCTGTCCAATGGCGAGAGTGGTGTGTTGAAGTCCCCCATAATTATTGTGTTGTGGTCTATTTGACTCTTGAACTTGAGGAGAGTTTGTTTTTTGAACGTTGCAGCACCATTGTTTGGTGCATACAAATTGATAATTGTTATGTCTTGATGGTGGATGGTTCCTTTTAACAGTATATAGTGTCCTTCTTTATCCCTTTTGATTACCTTAGGTTTGAAGTTGACTTTATTTGATATGAGAATGGCCACTCCTGCTTGCTTCCGATGGCCATGTGAGTGGTATGATTTTTCCCAACCTTTCACCTTCAGTCTGTGTATGTCTTTTCCTATCATATGAGTCTCCTGAAGGCAGCATATTGTTGGATTTGTTTTTTTTAATCCAGGTTACTAGCCTATGTCTTTTGATTGGTGAATTTAAGCCATTAACATTTAAGGTTACAATTTAAATATGGTTTGTACATCCAGTCATGTTTATTTATTTATTTATTTTAGATTGGCTAGTTTTCCCTCTTTGGTTATTTTTCTTCCTCTTTACTGAGATACCTCCCACTATTAGTTTTGGGCGCTATTTTTCAATTCCTCTTCTTGTAATATTTTGCTCAAAATGCTTTGCAGTGCTGGTTTTCTGGCTGCGAATTCTTTTAGCTTTTGTTTATCGTGAAATATTTTAATTTCATTGTCTAATCTGAAGCTTAGTTTTGCTGTATACAGTATTCTTGGTTGGAATCCATTATTTTTCAGTGTTTGAAATACGTTGTTCCAGGATCTTCTCGCTTTCAAAGTCTGTGATGAAAAATCATTCGTTAACCTAATTGGTTTACCCCTAAATGTAATCTGCCTCCTTTCTCTTGTAGCTTTTAGTATTCTCTCCTTGTCCTGTATGTTAGCTATCTTCATAATTATGTGTCTTGGAGTTGGTCTATTATGGTTTTGGATGTTTGGGGTCCTGTAAGCTTCCAGGATTTGGCTATCCATTCCATCTTTCATCTCTGGGAAGTTTTCTAGTATTATCTCATTTAGTAAGCTATCCATTCCTTTGGACTGATTCTCTGTGCCTTCTTCTATCCCAATGACTCTCAAATTTGGTCTTTTGATGAGATCCCGTATCTCTTGGATAGATTGCTCGTGAGATTTCAGCATCTTTTCTGTGTTGACTATATTCTTTTCAAGTTGATAAACTTTGTCTTCATTATCTGATGTTCTGACTTCTACTTGATCTAGTCTGTTTGTAATATTCTCATTAGTGCTTTTAATGTGATTTACGGTTTCTTGCATTTCTATGATTACAACTTGATTTTTTTTAACACCTCTATCTCCTGATAAAGCTCATTCTTTGCGGATTGAATTTGTGTGGTTAGTTCCTCTTCAAAATATACTTTCAATGCTTGGATTTGCTGTCTCATGTCTTCTCTAATATTCCGTTCCATCTGAATTAGGTATGCCTTGATTTCTTTCCCTGTCCATGTTTCTGATTCTTCTAGGTCCTCCTGTATATTTAGATTGTCCTGCATTGTTTGTAACCCTTTTTTCCCTTGTTTTTTCATATTGTTCACGTTGCTTTCCAGCTCTGTTTGACTGCTTTGTAACTGCTTTCTCCTATACATTTGTTTTGGCTTTGTATATCTCTGTTGTCTCTCTTTTGTGTTGGGAGATTATGCCTAGAAATGTTGGGCTTTGTTGTACTTTAAAGCTGATTCATTCAATTCATATAAGGCTTCTGGGTTCTGTATGCATATAATGATTTGCTGTTTGTTCTTAGGACTATATGTTTAGGTTGGGTGCTCTGGTGGTACGATGGTTAGTATGTCTTGGCTACTTTAGAAGATTGCTCCACTGAAAGTGGATACTACCAGGTCTCGAGACATTCACCTATTTGCATTTAGACAATTACACGCAATGGAAGATGTAATGCTTGGGATGAGAGTTGGGGGGTAGGGGAATGAAGGTGCTGTTAAAAAGAAAAAAGGATAGAGGGAGAGATAGATTAGAGGGGAATGAAAAGAACAATAAAACTTGAAATGGGATAGAAAGAGAGAAGGACAAGGGGGGAAAGGAACAGGGAGAGAAGAAGGAGAGAAAAAAATATCGACAACAGCAACAACAACAACAACAACAAAAAATTAAAGTCTTAGAGATCCACCTTCTTCTCTTCCAGTAGGCGGAGCTGTGCCCTCCAAGCGGAGCGTCTGCTCTCTACCTGCTGAGAGCTATCTCTGTAGGGCGTCTCCTGGGGGTCTCTCAGACTTGTCAGTCCAGAGCCATTTCACTTCTCCAGCTCTTAACTCCCTTCCTCCTGTCAGCCTGCCAGCCTGGTCCTGTTCCCCAGATGTGATTCTCCAGAGATCTAGTTACACTTGCAGCCCCACCGCGTGTCCCTTTTAAGCCCCAGTGCTGTGGTAAACTGGCAGCTAAGACCTTGGGGTTTACCGCTGGTGATATGGGGGCCTTGGGGTCTGGGATCCCCTCTGCTTCCCTACGGACACGACCCCTGAGAAGTCAATGAAGTTTCCTGGCTGCTTGTATCAGTATGGGAAGTCACGCACCTGCTAAAGTGGATTCTGCTGGGAAGGAATTCCGCCAGCCGAACCCCGATGACGTCACCTCTCTGCTATGGCGGGCCCCAGGCTTCTTGCCGAAGTGTCCGAGGGGAGGGGTGGGACTGGTCCGGCCCGGTTCACCTCAACTCCTGGCTCGTGGAGGCTTGGCTAGAGACTTCTTCCTGCCAAGCTGTGTCTCGGCGTCTAGCAGGATCCAGTCACTTTGGCTGCGGGCAGGTGGACGGATCTGCAGCTGTGCCCGCGGTGCGCGGACTGTGGCTGGTGAATCTGGAACTCCTTGTCTAGTGGCAGGGTCCCGCTCGTCCGGGTCACACAGACGCTTCAAAAAAATCCTAGTAGCTCCCGGGCGGTCTCTCTTCAGTGGAATTTTGCTAGGAGAATCTCCGTTGGTAGAATCCAAGAGTTATCCTTGCGACTTTATGACCCCATCACTGGGAGTGCATTAAAAGCGCAGCCTCTCTGCCCGCCGCCATGTTGGATCCCCCCGAATCAATACTTTTAAATGTAACATTTCATTTCATTAATTAGGTTGTGCTTAATGATGAATGATTAAATGTTTCCCCCAAAACTAGGAAAAAAGCATATACAATGTATATTATTATAATTTCTATTCAACATTCTACTGGATATCTAGCTAGGACAATTTGGCAAGAATGGTTAAAATATGAAGATAACAAAGGGAAATTTAGTATTTTCTCTATAAGTAAGTGATATGTTCAAGTTCTTGTTTAAAAAATGGGTTTATATCATCCACTAAAAATATCATAACAAATGAATTCAACAAAGTTGAAGAATATAATTTTAGTACAATAGTCAAATTGTATTTCTATATACTCACAGTACACTAACTATTCAAAGATAAAACTAAGGCCACAATGACATTCAAATGAAGTTAAAAGAATACATTTTTTTGAAGAAATAGGACAAATGATGTGCAGCACCTCACACTTGCAGACTACAAGTGTGTTTGAAAAATATAAAATAAAGATTAAAATAAATGGAAAAACATGTTTATTTACGTGAGGAATTATGTTGTTGAAATGGTAAAATTTTGTAAACTGACCTATGGATTCATCATAATTCCCAATACAATATCAGTTTACTTCTGTGTAGAAATTCACAGCCTGATTCTAAAATTCACATGAGTTTACCAGGGAACTAGAATAGCTTAAATAATCCTAGAGAGAAAAAAAAGAAAAAAGTGTTAGGGTAACTCACATTTTTTTTTTAATTTTAAACTTACTACAAAATAATAATAATTATATATGTGCCACAAAGGCAATCCCCTAATGACCTACTTCCTCCAGCCACACTCTGCCTGCCTTCAGTTACTACCCAGTTAATCCATATCAGTGGATTCATTATCTGTTTGGATTAAGGATTTTATGATCCAATCCTTTCACCTCTAAATTTTCTTACATTGTCTCATACATGAGCTTTTGAAGGATACCTCATATTTATACATAGAAATATGGACTAATGAAATAGAATTTTGAGTTCAGAAATCAACCCATGATCTAATTTTCAACATGATGTCAAAACAATTCAAAGGAAAAGGAATAGTCCCTTCATCAAATGCTTCTGGAACAAATAGCTACATGAAATGAAGCTGGACCCACAGTTTATAGCACCTGTGAACATTAACTCAAACCATGAGTATGGAACGTGCCTGCAATCTCAGCTGTTCAGGAGGCTGAGGCAGGAGGATCATAAATTCAAGCTGGCCTGGAAAATTTAGTGACACCCTGACTCAAAATGACAAATAAAAAGGGCTTGGGATGCAGTGTAGTGGTAGAGAACTTTTGGATTTAATCCCCAGTTGTACTAAATAAATAAATAGATAAATAAACTCAAAGCCATCCAATGATTTCAATTAAAAATTTATACCATAAAATTCTTAGGGGGAAAATACAGAAATTAATCATTATGAAACTTGATTTTGAAATGGTTTCTTTAAATGACACCAAGAAAAATGACCAACAAGAGAAAAAGTTAATAAATTGAACATTATCATAATTGAAAACTTTTAAGCATCAAAGAATATTATTAAGGAAGCAAAAAAATCTATATATTATAAGAAAATATGTGAAAATTACAAATATGATAAGGAACTAATATTTGGAGTATATAAAGTGCTCTTACACCTTATCAATGAAAATACAAATAGCTCAATTTCAAAAGTGGCAAAGGATTAGAATAGACATTTTTTCCCAAAGATATACTGATGGCAGACAGCACTTGCAAAGAGTAGCAATATTATTGATTATTAGGCAAATGAAAATTAAACACAGAGGGAAACACTGCCATGTTAGCCATCATGTTTTTAATGGAAAAGAATATGTTTTAGTAAAGATATGAAAAACTGCAACCCTAATATAGTGCTGGTAGAAAGTGAAATGTATGCTAGTTTCATTGCTACTAAGGTGTCATTGCTTCTATGACCTATCACCTGACAAAGCAATGTGATATATATACATATATATATATATGTATATATATCATACATATATATGCCAACTCATATTCATCTATCTATCTATCTATCTATCTATCTATCTATCTATCTATCTAGATATAACCATTTGAGCCAAATAGGCTAAACGTGGCTTTAGATTGGTGCCTCCAACTCTAACCCATTACCACATGGATTATTCAAGCTTTATCCCTTTACTTGTATGCAACCTTTGAATTCAAGAGTGAAAAATCTAGCTCCCACAGTCTGCCATCCATTTACTTAATAGTTCAAATTTACCATACATGTACAATTTTAGACTTGTATTCCCATGGAGGGAAAAATAATCCACTACAGTGCAGTGCTTCTATATAATTCCTTTGTCCTTAGTCTCTCCAACTTCACTTAATTCCAATTACTTCAGTCAGCATCATGTTTCCACCTCCTTCAGAAGATTGCTTCATATAAACGTGATATAATTCTTGATTTCCTGGCACTGATATTTACTATTTGTGTTTTAGAGTTCTGTACAATATTGTTCTAGGTTTTGTTTTTGTTTTTGTTTTTGTTTTACCACATTTGTGGTAAATTGCAACAACAATCTCAGAAAACAAAGTGATGTTTGAAATTTTTTTTTTCAGAATGCCTTGCCTTTTCTTTTCCATGTACTCCACAAAGGATATTTAATCTTTTTATTTTAATATTAATTATACTGAAGCCCAATTTTATGATTCCTAATTTCACAGATTATACTTTTGTTGTCACATATCATCAACAAAAGTAAGTTCATGAAAATTTTCTCCTGTGATTTTTTTCCTAGAAGTTTTATAGTTTTACACTTAAGTCTATGAACAACTTTGAGTTTATTTCTTTAGTTTACTTTTTGTAAAAGGTGTGAGATCTTCCTCAATGTTCTCATTCTCTCTGCCTCTTCCTTTCCTCCTTTCTTTCTTTCTTCCTTCCTTCCCTCTCTCTCTCTCTCTCATACAAATATGTAATCATTCCAGAGCCATTTGATGAAATGACTTTCCTTTCTGTATTGTATTTCCTGTGCTCCTTTGTCAGGTGACTCTATTTTTTATGGGTCTTTCCTTCTAGGTGTTTATTCTATTTAGTTGATATATGTATCTATTTTTTCATGTATAGTATTCTATCTAGATTATTGTTAACTTTAGTATTTCTTGAATTTGGAGTAGCAGTCTTCTAACTGTATTTTTTCTTCCTTGGTATTATATGTCTGTTTTATATCTGTTGTCTTTTCGTATAAATTTTTAATCAGAGTGTTATACATACAAACTTCCCTGTTAGAATCTTGGCTGGGAATTTAAAGATCATGGAGGAATTAATTGATATCTTAAAAATATTAAGTGTTCCAACCTATGACCATGAAAACTCTTTCTACATATTTAGGTTTACTTTGATTTCTTTTGAATGTTTTATAGATTTCTGCTATAGTTCTATACATATTTTGTTTCACATACCTAAATATTGGCTATTTTATGCTATTATGATTTTTTTAAAAAGCTTCAAATTAAAATTATAATTATTACTTACAGAGGAAAGGAATGAGCTTTAGATATTAACTTTGTATCTTTTACTTGCTATCCTGAGAACTATACTTGGTTATTCTAAAGTTCTTGTGCACTTTCTAGGATTTAAAAAAAAAATGACTACCATATATAATTATTTCTCTTTTCTCATTTTATAGACATTTTTTTTCTTATTTTAATGTGCTATCTAGGAATTCCACTTGTGAAATACCGGTGAAAGTACATGCTTGCATTTTCATAATCTTAGGATAAAGAAATATAAATAGCAGTAGGGTTTTTGTGTGGATGTTTGTGTTTCTAGTCAAGAACGTTTCTCACTGTTACTAATTTATTGAGAGATTTTATTTTAAAATCACAAATAATGTTATATTTTGTCAAATGTTCTTTTTTGCATTAATTAATGATCATATGGTTTTTTTCTTCCTAAGCCTATTGTCTTATGTTGAATGTTTAATTTTCTATATATCTTTAATAAACGCCACTCTTGAGTATAAGTTTTTTCATGATCTTTGTTTTTAATTATCTTAAATCTTATGGTAACATATTTTACAAATTTGTACTGATGGGTATATCTCTTTTACCTTAATATTTCCATTTAATAAGTTGGCAAAAAGCACCATTACCAACCACCTAGATGTTCCATAGTATTATTTCTGAATAGTTGTTTAAAGAGAATCCTGAATTATAACTTTAGTCTGAGAAAGTAAAGAATTAAAAAGATTAAAAGTCCAACTTATTATTGTATTATGCTATTTTAAATCATCTGAACATATAGATCAACTATAAAATGTGAGAAGGTTTATATATTCTTTAATATTATACAGAAACCACATTAAAAGGCCTTTCCATAAGGAAACAACAGTAGTTTAGATACAGGGAATTCTAATTAAATTGGCATGGTCAACAAAAATATAAAGTAGACACTGCTTTCTTATCTGTAACCATTGCCTTTAATAGGCTAATGAACACAAATTAAAACACATGTGGATCATGCTTGGTTATGAGAGAGTGAAGGTATTTCCTCCATAACTAAATATACTCACATAATCAGTTATATAAACCTAAATATAAAACCAGCTTTGAGATGTCATTCACCATTTTTGTGAAATATTGAACTTTACTAAATAAGCCCAACCATAACTTGAAAAGGAGGAAACCGTGATAGAATTTAATGAAGTGGGAGTACTAACCAAAATATTAAATTAACTACAAGTCAATTTTACTTAAATCAGGATTGTTCAACAAAAATAATTTTGTCAGTCAATCATCATCTGATTTCTGGTGTATCACATCAACTAAATTATGGTGCACATACAAAAGCCATGAGACATTTCTGTTTGGTAATAAATAAGGCAGTACCTATTACTCATTAGTGGCTTTTTTGAGGTAAGCTAGAGAGTCTGCCCTTTATCCCATCTTCATAATGCCAGCGAAGATCATTTTTGTGCCAGAAAGTACTTTTTGGGACTCTCTAAGTACTCCATCAGTGTATCTTCTCCCCAGGTGGTGCCTTTGTTCTTGTTGGCATCTGTATAAGAGAATCCAACAATCTGTCCTGTCTTCGGCCCAAACAGTCCATGGAGATTTGGCCCAGTCTTGTGTTTGTCTCCCTTTTCCACAGTGTGGCACTGGGCACACTTCTGAACAAAAATCTTCTTGCCTTTTTCACCATTACCCATTTTTACTTCTGCTGCAGTTTCTACGCCTTGTGCTCACCATTCTTTTGTTCTTTAGTCACTAGCGCAAAGATGATTCCCGCTCAGAAGCCGGATGTCCCATCCTCTGTTGAGTCTAATTTTTTTATACATTGCTGGATTTGATTTGCTAATATTTTGTTGAGAATTCTTGAATTTCTGTTTATAATAGATGTTGGTCTGTTATTTTTCTCATAATACCTTTATTTAGTTTTGTTTTTAAGTGAAGTTGCTGTGTGTTTCATGTACATTTATTTTCTGGAAGATAGTGTGGAGAATTGGTATTGTTTCTGCCCTAAATATTTCATATAATTCATTAATGAAAGCATTTGGACTCAGTGCATTCTATTTTGGAAAATTGTTAGTTCAATTTTATTAATAGACATAAGGTTGTTCCGATTATCCCTTTCTACATATGCAATCTTTGTTAATTTGTCTTTCAACCAACTGTTTCATTTAATGCAATTTTCTAAATATATGAGCATACAGTTGTACACGACATGTTTCATGGCTCAGAATGTGGTCTAGCTTGGTAAATGCTTTGTCTTATCTTGAAACCAATGTGCATTCTGTTGATATTGGCTAGAGTATTCTATAAATGGCTAGTAAAGAATATATTATCAAATGGCAATTATATCCATTTGATTGACGGTGTTTTCATTTCAGTTTTTGCCTGTTTGTCTATAAACTATTGAGAGAATGGTTTTCAAATCTTGAAATATAATAATGAATTTGGTGCTCAGTTCTTATATATTTTGACATTTTGTTATTGGATGCATACATTTAGAATTTTTATGTTTTCTTGGAAAATTGTCAATTTTTTTTTTCTGTTTAACTCTCCTCTATATCCCCAGTCAACTTTCTTATCTTAAAGTCTGGTTTGTCGAAGATAAATACAGATAGTTCAGTTTCATTTTGATTAGTGTTTGTATGTTCTATTTTTCCAGGCTTCATTTTAACCTATCCATATCTTTAAATTTAAAGTGAACTTCTTGTTGACAACATATCATTGCATGCTCTTTCTTAATCCTCCTTGCCTTTTTAACTGGCATATGCAGAACTTTCACATTTAACATGATTACTAATATTGTTTAATTAATACCTACCATATTTGTGACCTTTTTTATTTTTCATATTAATGCATTTCATTCTGCCCTCATTTTCTATCCTTGCTAGTAGTAATTAAACATTCCTTGTTTAAGATATATTTTTATTTTATGTCACCTCAACACATTCATTTAGTGTTTTGAATTTACTCTAGTGTTGCTAGTATACATTTTAAAATAAAAATAATCTATTTTCAAGTCATATTGCACTGTGGGAGACCGCCCTGCCCATGAGCTGAGCATCCTCTCTCAGCCTTGAGTAAGTCGGTGTTTGGTGTGACATCTCATGCCACGTGCTATGAGAAGCAAGTGGTCTCCACCTTCTCTTGGCAAAGAAGTTTGCTCTAACCCTGGACTTTGGCTTTACCCAATGGTAATGGACAACCCCCCTTTGAAACCTTATCCCCTGCCTTATTTGATGAAAAACATTCCATCGAAGCTTTTTTGTGTGTCCCCCTGTAAAAATAAAGTTATTCTGGGTGGACACTCTCTTGCCTTCCAGAGTGGAAGAGGACCCTTGGGGTCACAGAGCAGTCCTGACTCCATCTGAGAAACTCATCTCCATGTGTTGTGTGATTTCTTCACTGTTTTCTTGTTTAATGTTGCAATCAGCTCCTTTGAACCCAGTTCATCTTGTCAGCTCAGGTTGTTGGCGAGATGGTACAAGTTCATATATAGTACCTGCTTTTAGAGTATTTCCAGTATGTTCATACTGTTCCTCAGATATCCCTCTCATACTTCTCTGTAGTGATAACCCAAACTATTGTTACTATATTTGTTTCAATTGTTTTATTTTAGATCAGTTAAATCAGTTATTTTGCCTTCTTTTATTTTTTTATATTATGCTCTTACAATTTTCATGAAGAGCTAAGTTTCTGATGTATATCATTGTCCTTTGACCAGAATAATTTCTCTTAAGAATTTATTTTTTGGCAGGTAAGGCCTGCTCATGATGAATTCTTCCAGTTCATGTGTCTGAAATAGTATTGATTTCTTCTTCACTTCTGAACGACAATTTTACTGAATATAAAATTCATAAGTTGAAGACTGTTTTCTTTCCACATTTAAATATTTACTTCTGTCCAGGCTTACATGATTTCAAATGATAAGTCCACTGAAGTTCTCATTCTTGTTTCTCTAAAGATGATGTTTTTTGTTTCTCCTCTGTCTTTGTTCAAGATACTGCTATTTAATTTTCTGCAGTTTGATTATGATATGACTAAATGTAGATTACAAGGTATATATTCTGTCTATCATTCTCTTCATTATTTTGTAAAGTTCTTGGTCATTATTATTTGACATATTTCTTCTGATGCCTTCCTTTTTCTCTTTCTTTTTGTACTTATGCTTTTGTTGTGCTTTTGAAATTTCCCTGCAGTTCCTGTATTGTTTTGTTTTATTCTTTCTTTTCTTGTCTTTTAAGTTGCTACTGACATATCCTCAACTGCATATAAACTTTGTGATGAGAAAAGAAGCCTAAAGAGGTTATGGTGGGGGAAAATGCCCTACCTGCTCTGGGAGAAGGTTGGGGCACAGACTTTGTTCCCTGAGGATTAGGTCTTTCTATGAAAAGCATTTAAAGCATATTTCATAGTATCTTCTCTTCATCTTCTGCCAGAACTATGAAAACTTTTTAGATAGTCACAATGAGATGTTCATGGGACTCTTGAAGAGAAAGCCCATGAAAGTGGCCCCCAAAAGATTTTACACATTCCTCTAAGAGTTTCTTTTTCTCAAAATATTTAACCTTCAGGATCCATTAATTCCTCACATTTTCTGATCAAATATTTCTACCAGATTGTGGTTCCAGTGTCTTCTGCTTTGGGCAAATAAATTTTGTGAGGAGACTTCCAATTTGTAAAACTAAAACCTCTTCGATTTAAGAAAGTGCATGTACCTTTGAGAAAGGTCCTTGGGAAAGGAGAATAGAATCCTTATTCTCTGAAACCTCTGGAGGTCTTTTCTGTGCACAGTCCTATTAGCATTCTAGTCTTCTGGCCTCCCAGCAGAATCACCCAGGAAGCTCCACTTAACAATAGTCTAAAACTTTTCTAGTTTGCATCGCTAAACTTTCCAAAATTCCTCCTCCAAATTCCTAAAAGCTCCAAAAGCTTCTGAAACAGAGGGTCATGCTAGTCGCAGCAATGACCCCACTTCTTAATAGCAATTTCTGTTTCAGTCATCTTTTATCTTGCTGTGACTAAAAGAGCTGGCAAGAATGATTTTAAGGAGGAAAAGTTGATTGGGGGCTCATAGTTTCAGAGGTCTCCATCCATAAAAGTCTGGCTCCATTCTTTGGGGCTTGAGAAAAGTAGAACCCCTAGCACTTGGAGCTAGAGGTAAGGTAGGAGGAAGAGTTGGCCAAGGAAAGAAGCTGAGGAAATCACATCAGGAAAGAGAGAATGAGAGAGAGATAAAGTTGAGAGAGAGAGAGAGAGAGAGAGAGAGAGAGAGAGTGTGTGTGTGTTAGTTGGGCCGGGGAGAGAAAGCAAAAGCAACAGACTCCTTGAACCAGGGATAAAATATATATCTCAAAGGAACACCCCAATTACCTACCTCCTCCAGCCACACCCTACTTGCCTATAGTCACTCATTTAATGTCCTGGGATTAGCATACTCATTGGGTTAAGACTTTCCTAATTCAATTGTTTAACCTCTAAAACTTCTTGCATTATCTCACATGAACTTTGGGGGAACATCTAACATATCAACCATGATAATCAATCTCTTCCATGCTCATTCATTTTGTCTGGACATGAGATTTCTATTATCAGTATATATACTTTATATACTTTCATTTACATAAGACTTGTAGGAGAATATATCAAACTGGTACAAAATAAAACATAGGAATAAATAAATTAGACTTATAAAACACAGTTGTATTACTCAATTAAGCCAATCACAGAGAACACAATGTCAATTAGTTAGTTTTAATTTCTACTAAAGCTATTTCATAGACCTGAAATTGGAAAGCATTTGATTTTCAACTAGTATAGATAGCTCAAGGCATAGCAAAAATGCTTTCCTCGTCTTGCTAAGAGATCAAACTCTTTTTAAAATGTTAACCTCTATATCAATCATAACATAATCAGAAGTGCATGAATCTGTCTATACTGAGAGATATAAAAATATTTGTCAGTGCTTTAAACATTTTTCACAGCCAAATACATTATTTAATTCAAAGTTAAAGGGCTTATACTAAAGTTCAAATAATTTTAGTGGATTAGGTGTCATTATGTGAACATCTTTGTCAGCAATTACGGAGTATAAAAATATGAAAACAAGTACAATTTGTCTAAAATAGACATTTTTCCTTTGAAAGGTAATATGAATGTTTCTTTAGTTACCCTCTTTTATGAAAAACTAGAAATTAGAATCAGCTAGGAGAGTGTCAAAAATTTACCTTCACTTTTCCAAAACTGAAGTTCAATTGAGCTCTAACATCAAATAAACAGTCTTTACCTTGAACATTGATGCACCCCAAAGACAGTTTCTACTCATTTTGTATGATTAAAGCCACATTAGTAATATAAATGTATTAATTTATAGATACAGATACTAATTACTTAAATATTGAGTTAAAAACCAGGCACTAATATGTGTGGAATAATTGATTCTTGCTGTAAAAGAAAACCATAATAAAGGACTTGAAAGTGCTGTCACATTTCACATAACTAGTAAAATCTCAGAATATTAAAAAAATATTCTGGAAGAAAATGTCTTGGGGCTTTCTTACTGAGAATGAATATGTTTGAAAAGATCAAATAATATTCACATATGTCAAATACAGGTTTTAATAACACTTAGAGATAATGAATAAAATTAAAGTAGGTCAATTTAAGTCATTTATTTTCCAAAAAGAGTTACACATCATAATCACTACTTGTTAAGACATAATTAAAAGCAAAAGATGATATTTACCAAAGAAAGCTCAGTTATAGAATGTAAAAAAAAAATTCAACATGAGTTATTTTATCATCATTTAATTTTCACGTTTATCTCTTTTATTAGCATTTCAACATTTTGTAGTTAATGGCCATGGAAATATGATAATGTGATAATAATTGACATAAAGTGTAAAGATCAGTCATGAAAACACAGTGTCTTTGTTTAACCGCTGATGATGTAGCAGACTGCTATTTTTGTGATTGAAAAAATAAGTCAGATATTTTCTAGCAGATTAAAAAAAGACAAAACTTCATGGCATTATATATCTTATCTGTGGGAACAAAATATTTAAAAAAAGGTGAAAAGCGTTTCTTGGATTCACCAAAACTAATCCTAAATTTAAAACATGATTTTTACATATACATAGTTTTTGCTTTAGCAAAACTTTTATTCTGTGTAAGTCTCTAGCACTAAGTTTCTCAGATCATGATTTCAAAGAGATTGCTCTCATTAGAGAGCATAATTAGCTTAATAAAAGTATGTCATGGTTCAACATAAATATCTAATTTTGTTTTATACCCAAGAAACTATTTCTTTAAAAAAATGTGATTAAACTTCTAAAACTCTAGTGAGTACATTGCATGGATGGGTTTTCTATAATGGCCATCAGTTAAAGTGACTATTCTGAAAGAATTCTGGATAAGTAATATTCTTTCTAGAAATTAGTATATTTTCTTATTTTTTGAAGGAAGTAGAAGGTGAATGAACCAGAATCAACAGAGAAAATGATAGATTAAATAAATCAGGTAGTTTAATCTTTACTTTCTTGTAGACTTAGCAGATGACATTTTATTTTTTATTCTACATTTGGGAAGATTTCAAAGAATGTTTCACCTATTATTTGCCTGTTATTTTTAAAAATAACAATTTTTTTAACAATTATTGCTTTTTCCATCATATTATCTTGAATTAACTAAAATACATACTTGATAAAATTTGTTTTAAGTCTAAGACTAGAAATATATTAACACTTTTCCTCTTCTAAATCTGAATTTATAATTAATGAGGCAGAGCTAATTAATACTCTATAAAATAAGATATTGCTGGTGGAATTATATAAACATGACTTTCAGTAAAATCTGGTTTCAAGAAAAAAGAACTAGTAGTCTAATTTTTTTCACATTTCACACACACGCATATATATATGTGTGTGTGTGTGTGTGTGTATATATACACATTTTTTAACATTTTTTCTTCATTGTCATCTTTTTCCTTTTTCTTTTTATTTTTCAATTTGTTTTTGGTACTAGGATTTGAATCCTTGGATTCCTTGATATTTACCACTGAGCCACCTGCCCAGCCCTATTTATTGTATTTATTTGCTTTTATTTTGAGACAGTGTCTAAGTTGCTTAGGGACTCACTAAGTTGTTGCATCTGGCCTCAAACTTGTGAAACTTCTGCCTCAGCCTCTCCAGTTTCTGGGATTACAGGACTGTATCACCACACCCAATGTCTTTTTTCTTATTTTTTTCTAAAAGGAATATATAATTTGTATTTTTTGTGGCTGTTGTTTTTAATTTTTGTTCAATATTATATTCATGAGGTATATTTCTGGTACTACATTTCATCATTTTCATTGAATAATTTTATTACATCCCTTGAAATTATCACACACTTTTTCCTTAGTTTTATTTAATAAGTGGAGAATCACATAAACAGTCAAATGTTAAAACATCCTCATGTTCCTGAATTGAACCCAGAAACAAAGACTGTTTTTTTTAAATATGTAAGATATTGCTGATGGAATTATATAAACATGGCTTTCAGTAAAATCTGGTTCTAAGAAAAAAGAACTACTAGTCTAAATTAGGTGTATGGCAAATATGTCTTCTAGAAGTTGTCTATAAGTTTATTGTTTTGTTATTATCTTTTCAGGTAATATGAGGATTATTTTTATCTTGTGAGGTGAAACCCTTCCTTTTTGTATTCTTTGAAGGAGTTTACAAAAGTGTGAATTAATTTTCTTAAATATTTAGTAAAATTCAAATTTTAGGTTTGTGGGAGGGGCTGGAACTTCTTTTGTGAGAATTATTTTTCTTAATATATTTTTAAATGAATGAAAGAAAATTTCGATTTTTATTTTCTTTTTTTGTTTAGTTTCAGAAATGTTTCCAAAGTGTACTTCTTGATGAATTGATTTATTTCATTGACATATTCATATTTACTGGTGTAAAGTTGTTTATTACATCATTCCTTCTTCACAACAATGCATTTTAATTATTACTTTTTACAATCGTAAATACACAGATTTTACTTGGATATATTTATGGGACACAAAGTGATGTCATGATTTATGAATGCAATGTAGATAATTAAATCAAGATGATTACCAAATCTATCATCTTAAAATTTATCATTTTTTTGTGATGAAAACATTTTGAAATTTACCCTCTTAGCAATTTAAAAATGTATGTTTTTTATTAGTTTCATGCTGTGCGTGATATTTTAAAGTTAAATAGAGCATCCCTATTGTCTAATTGAAGCTTTGTATCCTTTGACCATCATCTCCCTACCCCAGCCCCCATCCACTCAGCCTCTGTGACCACTTTACTTTCTGTTTCCCTAAGATTGTTTCACAGACTACATAATAGTGAGAACACACACAATATTTGTGTTTCTGTGCTTGGTAAATTTCATGTAGTATAATGTTCTCCAATTCCATCCATGTTGTTTCAAGTGAAAAAATTTCTCTTTTCAGGCTAAATAGAATCTGTTTGTGTGTGTGTGTGTGTGTGTGTGTGTGTGTGAGAGAGAGAGAGAGAGAGAGAGAAGGAGAGAGAGAAAGAGAGAGAGAGGTTTTCTTTATTCATTAATCTATCAGTGAATACTTAGGTTGCTCCATAATTTAGCTACTGTGAACAATGCTTTAATGAGCATGAAAGTGCAGACATTTTTTTGACAAAATGATCTCAAATCTTTGAGTAAATACCCAGAAGTGAGGTCATTGGGTCATATGTTAATTTTATTTACTTATTTTTATTTTTTGGAAAACCTCAGGACAGTTTTCTATAAGGTTTGTACTAATTAAAATTCCCACCAACTGTAAAATGTTTCCTTTTGTGTACTTTCTCACCAGCACATTTTATAACTTTTCTTTTTGTAATGTTTTTTTCCTGATCGCCAAAGAAAATGTTTGTATTTTCACTGTTAAGTGTGATGTTAGCTATGGGCTTTTTATATGTGAGTTCTATTTTGTTGTCCTCTTTTTCTGGTTGGTTGAGAGTTTTTATCATACAAGATGTTGCATTTTATCTGTTGAGATGGTCATGTGATTTTTATCTTTGAATAAAAGATCATTCTTAATGTGGTACATCCCATTAATTAATTTTCTGAAATTGGAACAACCTTGCATCTCAAATGCCATATTGATAAGAGTGCAAAACAATATACAAAAAAGGAAAGAATAGTCTATTCAATAAGTGGAGCTGGGAAAACTGATTGCTCACTTGAAAAAGAATGAGACTTAACCTTATCTAACAATACCATTTACAAAAATAAACTCAAAATGAATAGGACTTAACTGTAACATCTAAAATGTACTGGAATGAAAATTTTTACGGCATTGATCTTGACAATGAATTGATATGTATAAGGCCAAAGGCAAAATTAGAAAAAAGGAAAAATATGAAAGTTGACTACATCAGACTAAAAAGCATCTGCTGACCAAAGGAAACAGCAAATTGAAAAGCAGTATAGGGAACAGGACAACATATTTCAAATCATGTATTGGACAAGGAATTAATTTCCAAAATATGTGAAGAACTCATGTAAGTCAATAAGAAATAGATAAAATAGTCTGAATGAAAAGAAGTAAGGCCTTTAATTGATATTTCTAAAAAGAAACCTTTAAATAATCAGCTAGTATAATAAAAATTTCTCAACATTAGTAATAAATACAAACTGATCTCCAATGAGACCTCACCTCATTCCTGCTAGAAATCACTATTTTCATAAAACAAATCAATAAAAACAAAAGAAAAGTGTTGGCAAGGATGTATAGAAATTGGAACCCTTGTATATTGTTGGTGGAATTGAAACATGGTGAAGCCACTATGAAAAACAGTGGAATTTTCTTAAGAAATTATATATAAACTACTTTATGATCCTATAATATTTCTGGATATTTATTCAAAAGAACTGAAGTAAGGATCCCACAGAGATACTAGCATCCTCACAATCATGATAGCACTCACAATAGGCAGATGTGGGAACAACTTAAATATGCTTGAATGGTACACACACACACACACACACACACACACACACTATCAGCCTTAAAATAAAAGGAAATCCTACCTTGTGACATGGATGATGATTGAGGATTTAATTCTAAGTGAAATGAGCCAGTCATGGAAGTACAAATACTCCCTGATTCTACATAAATGAGCTACCTAAAATAGTCTGACTTATAGAACCAAAAAGCACAATGGTGGTTTGTAGGTTTTTGGACGAGGATGTAATGGAAATTTGCTAATAAATGTGTATAAAGTTTCAGTAATTCAAGATGAATAAGCTCTAGAAATCTAATGTGTAATATTGTTTCTATGACTACTTATATACTTAAAATTTACTAAGAGTATAGATTTCATGTTAAATATTTTGTTCTCATAAAAGATAATCTAGAAAAAAAGTGTCACCATTTTTGATGTTTAATACCTCAGCTTTCAAACCTCCTTTATCCACCTGCTTTTACTATCTCTACAAATCATTATAGATTGCTATTTTTAAAATTTCCCCCATGGTTATTTTTTTATTACTTTAGGGATATTGGACAAAATAAGAGCCATTTTGAAATGAAATATTCCAATTGTGAAAGTGAAATTTTCCAAATTGTTAGTTAAAAAAAATTAAAAACCCACTCAACATACTACAAACATTTGAATATATGAACATAATAAATATAAAACACCGATAGAAGGGATTCTAACAAGCTGCACGTCATATTTACTTCTGGGATTATAAAATGGAGACTTTATTTCTCAGGGTCACTAAAGGAACATGGATTCACCTCAGGATATCAAAAATTGGGACTAAGTAGGATTACTTGAACTAAGACTAATTATGAAGGAATGTGCACCAGGTAGAGCACTGCACTAAAGATGGATTTGCAGCAGGAAAGCTGTCCCATTCCTAAATCAGGTCTCAGAGGAAAGAAAACTTGCCCAATGTTAGCTGTGATTTCAGTTGGAAAACAGTCACCACAAAGTGATCATTGTCAGCAGATGAAGTGACCAGATATCAACTCTTCTGTCTCCTGTGACCTCTATTAGGGCTTTCCACTGATATCCTAACTGAAAGGAGTAAGGGAACCTGCTGAATCAATAGATATGGATCAGCTAACTGTGAGAGTAAGGATGGAGAAAACAGGTAGATAGACAAAAAAGAAATTAAAATCAACGTTTTCTCTTAAATAATTAAGACTGAGACAACTTACACATTTAAAAATATTATTATTTTTGTTTAGACAAGAAATCATTTGAACATTCATCCTAGGTTTAGAGAAATTCCCATGATATGAACTTTTTTTTTTTTTTCCTGATGGAGAAGGTGAAATTTACTCTCCAAGTTGCCATTCTTTATAAAAATTGGAAACATGTGACCTAGGAACTGCTGATCAAATGGGCCCAGTAATATTTTAATTCATAAATTATAAATGGAGAAAGCAGCACTGAAAAGGCTTAAGCTTTTGGTGATTTGATGCTACAGGATTTTTGGAGGCAGAGTTGCAAGGCAAATTTGTCCTTGGGATTGATAGTTCAATTGTTTGTAAACAGCAGTAGTATATTCCCTAGATCAGCATTTTAAGTCTAACTCTGACCATATCTGATATATGCATGATAAACTTTCACAAACTTTTTGTACTCTTATACTAATATATGTTCTGTTTTTGCAAACATGAAACATGATATAGCATTTGAGGTCACACTGAAGCAACAGATGGTAATCTTTCAATAACATTGTAGCTAGTGGTACAAAAACTAATAGTATGAAAAAAATGTGACATAAGCAACCCACTATGTTCAGACAAAATCAGTAATAAATTAACTCCTTTGAGTGACAATTATAAAGCTGGCATTGGAAGTGAACTGTCAAGGCACCCAGTTTCTACTGGCACTAAACCCAGTTTCTACGGGCACAAATGGTTAATAAAATGGAGGGATGAACTTGAAACTTCCAATCGCACCATAGTTAAGTAAATGCTCAAAATTCTTGGCTCATTACATGTTCAAAAATCTGAGTGAAAATAATCTGTAATTTTTTATAGCCCAGGTAAAATAAAACTTAAAATTCGCTTCTTGGTTTTTTAAAATCTCAAAATTTTGGAAGGCGGGATAGTCATTTATGAGAAAATTAGAACATAGGTTTGAAAAGATAGGACACTGTATTGGAAGAGGAAACCCTCAAATGATTTAGACGGCTTAAGGAACTATGAGGCCTGATGTTTTTTATTAAATAGCTCCTATGGTACAGTGGGAAGAGATGAAGATAGACATGGTATTACACTGATTTTTATTAGTAATGAAATGCAAGATATTATAAGAAGTTTCAAATTGAGATCTTCTCATTTCCCAAATTTCAGTTTTCTCACATTCTGAGTAAAAGAAAGATATTAATGTGATCACTCAGGACTCCAACAATTTCTTGGCAGATTCACATGGAACCTGGAGGAACCATGGTAAGGTTGACAATTAAGAGACATAGACATCCAATTTCAAATCTTAAGATTACATTATATATACTTTCTTGAACAGATGTTTTGTGTGTGCCTCCAGTTTCTTATCTGTGAAATAAAATATGTATGTATATTAACTACCTGTAGAAAAATTGTGAGAATTAAATGATAAGAGTTTGAAATAACATAGGCATTAAATCAAGAAAAAAATATGTCTGGCCAGTCTAGAAATAAGATGGATCTTTAAAAAATGATAATGATTAATTACAAGTTAAACAGTTGAATTTGCTCTTTTGATTACTATGCTAGATCTGACAACTTTACTGGACACCATACAAGTGCACATGCATGTGTCTCATATCTATTTTTTACTCTTGAGCTATCAAGGACTTTTCTCTCTGTATTTTCAAACAGAGATAAGTAAAGGAGCCATTGTCTCTCACATGACAAAAAAAATGCACTTTCTAAACTAAAGTCTGTGTCATTTCTATTCAGAATACATAGATCTTGATATAACTTTTATGTAGCAGGGTAAAAACTCTTCCATTATATTGATAATGGTAGTGCTAAGTGATTGTGCAAGACATGTCCTGTATTTCTTGCAAAACTCAAATGAATATAGGCAGATGAGAGATAAAATGATTGAAAATAATGTCACCTTAATAAAGTTCATTATAAAGAAAAAATAGTATTTCCATCTGGTATTGTTTGAACAAATTCACAAAATCTTGATGTGATAGGAGCTCAGTCCTCAGTGCAGTCATGCTGAGCAATGGGACCTGAATCAATGCCATCACAGCAGCAATCAGTGAGTTACTGACAGGGGTTTGTTATGAAAGAGAATTTGGGCCACTCTGATTGTCTCCTTTGCATGCTCTTTTGCATTTCTGCCTTTTAATATGTGATGACACAATGTCTAGCTAAAGCTAGATGCTGGTCCCTTGACTTGAACTTACTAGCCCCCAGAACTGCTAAGACAGATCTGTGACCCAGTCAGTTGACTTTTGTTATAGAAACACAAATTGGAGTAAGATACTATCTTTCTTCCAAATCTATTTTAAACCAGTTTACTAGTAATTTCTTATGTTTGTTCTTTTCTTTATTTAGTTTAACCTATCACATGATCTCTGCCATTTAATATTATAAACTAACTCACTTATAGTATTGGGAGAATTGAAATGATTTCATTCCTGAAATGTTTTTTTATTTGTATTTTATACTTGTTACAATTTTCTGTATTGTTAATCTTCTCACATTTTAACTAAATTAATTAACTTTCATTTGATCATTGTTAGTTTTAACTTGTGTTTTGAAAGGCACTGAATATCTTGTCTAGGAGATAAACTACTGTATTGCTACAAAATAGGTCCAGTGCTTTCACCACTCCTGCACTTCAGCTACCACTTTATTTTTTTATTTTTTTTATTGGTTGTTCAAAACATTACAAAGCTCTTGACATATCATATTTCATACATTAGATTCAGTGGGTTATGAACTCCCATTTTTACCCCAAATACAGATTGCAGAATCACATCGGTTACACATCCACATTTTTACATAATGCCATATTAGTAATTGTATTCTGCTACCTTTCCTATCCTCTACAATCCCTGCTCCCCTCCCCTCCCATCCCCTATCTCTACCCCATCTACTGTAATTCATTTCTCTCCTTGTTTTTTTTTCCCATTCCCCTCACAACCTCTTATATGTAATTTTGTATAACAATGAGGGTCTCCTTCCATTTCCATGCAATTTCCCTTTTCTCTCCCTTTCCCTCCCACCTGAATACTGCTCCAAGAGCTGAAACCACTACTCTCTCTGGAAATAGACGACATTTCCTCCATGTCTGCTACCTGCACTGTAATTGGTGATCTATTATTCCTATTGTTTCATACAGAAACCTAAAATAAATCTATAAAAAATCTAAAATAATCTATACAAAATATTTCTATAAGTGGTGGAACTTGGAACCATGCTTTCAGTTCCAAAGTAAATGAAGTAAGTGTTCTGACTGGTAAGATGGTGCTTGATCAAACGCAGCAGAGAGATTGAGAGGTGCAGTTGCTGGATATCAAAGATGATTGGCAAATACTATTATCAGGGGCCTCCTGTTTGGCTATACATCATCAAAGAAGGAAAAACAAAGAAAGAATGTTCACTATTTTATTTCTGAGTTATATTAAAAATGATTTAAAATATGTGTAAAAAATATTTTGTTTCCTTCGAAGAAGAACCACATACTCTTCAATGTTTGAACATCAGATTCTGAGTTTTTTAGTGTTTCACTCTTTTGTGTGTGTTATCGCCATGATTTTGTAAATTCTGTAATTAATGGACTAAGCCTTTTAGGGAATCATATATAATAAAACCAAAAAAAAAAAAAAAAAAAAAAAAAAACAGAAGAAGTTGAAATAGAGGAAGGAGGAGAATTAAGAATACCAAACACAAATTATTTTCATCATACAGCTAATGAAGACTTGTCAGTTTATGTGATGTTTTTATTTCAGCAATTAATAGTGAGTTAGTTGTGCTAGGTTCCTCAGTGGTCACAAAAGGAGATTCTAGATTATGAAAATTAGGAATATGTAAATGGTAATGTATCTACAGAAATTTTTGAGGTTACTAAAAAAAAGAAAATTACTTTTTAAATTTTGCTTTCTATATCACTTGAAGAAATGGAAAAATGAAGAGATCTAAAGATACAAAAGAAATAACAGAAAAATATAAAAGTAGTAAGACTAATTACATTACTATAAATATAATTTATTAGTATTATGAATAAGAGGACTAAATATCTGAATCTTGGTAAAAATAAAAAATATGCACAGTGTTTTACAAATGACCATGGTATCTAAACTTATAGAGTGAATAAAACAATTTGTTTATATAAATGTCAAAGAAAAAGAAATATTTATTTCATGATAGTAAAATAAAAATTAAAAGTTAATATACATTATTATAATTTAATATAAAATATAATATCAAATAAGTGGGGGCATAGATGTTCTTCCTATATTTAGAACATGTAATCCCTGAAAACATAATAAGGATGAATCTCAGTATTTTCATTTGGCCAGGACTTTGTGATAGTATTTTCATTGAATCATTTATTTCCAGGTAAATTTCAGCTCTTCTACCCACCACTTGTCCTACTTTCACATCAGATTTCTTTTTGGTGGACCCATTAGCATCCATTGGAATCTTGGTTCACTTAGGAGATGGTACTCAGTGTAGTGATTTAGTATTTCACCCAAATTTACTGATGTATTTATTTATTTGTGTGTGTTATCGCCATGACTTTGTAAATTCTGTAATTAATGGACTAAGCTTTTTAGGGAACCATATAGAAACTTATGTTAGTAAGTTTCTTCCAAATCCACAGGTCACTTTGTACCCTCATGTGCTTTTAAGTTAAATTTTAACTTTAATGCATTAATTTTTATTTTCATAGACATGGAATAGGAAAATATTAATTATAACAATTATAATATAATTTTAATGACATAGACCAAATTGGTTAAGATGGTAATGGTGGCAGTATAAAGGGATGGTGTCAAACTATAAAAATTAAGGCCTATTTTTGAAGGAAATAAAATATCTGGTGTTAGGATAGTATGTTCCAGAAAAAAAAAACAAACTGTTTTTTTATAGATTCTGCTTCAATTTTTCTCTCCCTTTTCCTGTCTTTTGTTTGTAATATTTAACTAATTTGATTACATACTGATGTATTTTTCTACTTGTTTCTACTAATAAGATTGAGCCTTAAAATACAACCATTTCTAGGTGAATTTTTCTCTGTTGCTAGACTGCAAAGCCCCTCTGAAGAAGTTTCTGTTTCTCTTGTAGACCTCAGATCTTAGAAATGGGTTCACATCCCACAGTGCACAATAAGATCTTCAAATTGATCATTTTTTTACATCAGTTATTGATTCTGTTTTTAAAGCTTTGATGCTTCAAAAGAAGAACTGTCTTGGCTTGCTGATTATAGTTGCTTGTAAAACTATTTTAATCGTATATATAAATTCCTTAGGTATTCTCAGTATCAAAGTGCAAATGTTTTGTAGTGTATGTTTCTTCTATATCATCAAAATTTTTCATTACAGGTTGATATTTTAGTTGTATTCTCAGAATTTGACTCCATTGGCAAGTACTGGGAGATCAGTTCTCTAGCTTTATGTAGAAAAACTCTGTAAGCCTATAGCTGTACTTCTCTAAGATTAACTAGTTATCTAAAACATTTTTCATGCCTATAATGTGTATGCTCTCTTGCCATTAACACATCCCAGATCTTATTTAATTGCATAGCCATAGGCATGATGAGAAAGAAATTGTCTTTGAAAAGCACATCTGCTTTTAAATAAGGAAAATGTCTTATTCTTGCTGTGTATTTTTTTTCCCTAGCATTTTCTATCTCTAGGGTGGAATATCACCATTTTTAGAAGAGAACCCTAATGAGAGAGCTTGCATATGCATATGGTATTCAGTGTGACATTAGCAGGTGCAACACTGCTTTAAAGACGGCAGTTAGGAATTTTTTAAATGAATGTGAAAATACTTAGGGAACTCCAATCTGTTTGATTTAAGCTAGAGGATAGTCTCCACTTCAGTATTCTTCCATATTCAAAACACCGTGGTAACTGTATCTTCTTCCTTCTATTAATGATAAAAATAGGCCATTAATATCATAGCCTATATAAAGATAAAACATCAATTTATATAAGTTTAGAAGACAAGACTGTGAGATATTTTAAAAATTCTCTGGAATCCTGTTCACAGTCTAACTGCCATGGCAGAAATTCAAATCCCCTATGTTGATTTCATTAAAATGTTGGCATAATCACTTTGAAAAAACAAAAAGAAACACAAGAAAGACCTGTTTTCTTTTGGCCTAGCTAATGTTTAAAAATATCAGTTCAAAGCTCAATCTTATTATCTTTTTTTTTTTTTTTTTTTTTTTTTTTTTTTTTTTTTTTTTTTTTTGCAGTACTCACCCTGATCTCTTCATTTAGGTAGTTCATCACTCTATGTTTAAGACTTAATATTTGTAGGGCATTATTTGAACATTGTTAGAACATTAAAGGGCTTAAAAATCCACAAGCTTTTTGACTAGTCACAAATATAAAGTAGAAAATAATGAATGACAAAGCAACATTATATTTTGTGAACCATATGGGAAGACAGGTATTAAAGTTTAATTTTTAAGATAACTCTTGAGATTCTCTGTCATGCATTTGAACATAAAATAGTATCTATTTGTTTTTCTTCACTAATTATAGCAGGTATGCTAAGGTTGAATTTCAACTATAAACTCTGTAAATCAGCGTCATAAATTGGACTACTAAGGATTCCATGGACAGTGCTTATTTATTTAATGGTTGTTATATCGGTCAGGTAGTGTTCAAAGGACTTAGTATTGATTCATTTAGTCTTCTAAAATGACTCCAGGAGTAAATGTTACTGACCCACATAGAAAGATCAGGAATAAGACCACCTCCTTAAGGTAGCAGAGTGCTAGAGCTCTACTGCAGGTTGGGCACAAATCACGTCCATGCTTCCTCACTGACTTCCAGGTAATGTTAATAAATTATTTTCTGATCAGCATTGTATATCTGGTCCCTTGCATTTCTCTGAATTGTCCCATATTTGGCTTGCTATAGTCAAACTATATTTTTTCCAATCTACTAAGTGTGTCATACATAGTGTATCCCATTGTTATTTTTATTTGCATTCCACTAATTATTATGAGATTTTAAAAAATTCTTTCTTTTATTATTCAGATATTTGGATGTTCACTTCTGTAAAGTGATAGTTTGATTGATTGATTGATATTCTATTGGGTTAATTCCTGTTGATTTATAATGATTTATACATCTGTGGATTTATATGTATTTATGTCTATCCATGTACACATATTGATAGATATTTAGGGACATGATTAGTTTTTGAACACAAGTCTTTAGATATCTGACCTTGTGTTGTTGTCTAGTGTAGTGATAGAGATGAAGCTTCATTTTTTTCATGTGAATATCTTGTATTATTCCTAGGACAGACAATATTGTCCTTGTGGATATATAATATTTTGGTATTCACATATATGTTATTTCTTTCCATGTTTTATTTATGACACATTATTCTCTATTTATTGGGCAAAAATATGCCATTAACTTACTTATCAGGTGCTTTTATCATAATTTAAAAGAACACCAGTAAATTCTAGAATTAGTGGATTACAATAAAGAGAAGTAGGAAGACAGAGAATAAGAGTGAGCACAAAGAAAGAAAGACGGAAGGAACGAAGGATGGGACGGAGGAGAGAAGGCAAGAAGAAATAATATTTGGGATTTGGATTGGGATTATATTTTCTATATGAGTATGTTACCCCTATTAAATCTTGAATTCAAACTATTATCTCAGCAGCAGTCTTTTTGCTGTTTCTCTAAAATTTGAAATATATTTTGTAGATGATCTGTATGTTTTCTTATATTTCCATAGCAGTACAAATAATATCTTGCTTTGAATTTTATTGCCTAATTTTTAGTTGATGATATATAAATGTATAATTGATTTTTATGTACTTATTTTATACCTAGAAATGAGATGATCCCATTAATTATAATAATATTAATAATTAATTAATACTATTATATATTAACTATAATATTATTCTCAGATTTCAGGGTTTTAATAATATCATCCAAAAGTTTAACTTCTTTATTTAGTTTGTTTTCATAATTTGACACTGTTACTTTCTTCTAGTCTCCTAGTATGTTCACTTGTAACTCCAGTAAAATATTGCACCTAAATGATAAAATTGGGCATCTTTGCTGGGAGTAGTGGTGCATGCTGGTAATCCCAGCAGTTTGGGAGGCTGAGACAGGAGGATGGCGAGTTCAGAGCCAGCCTCAGAAATTTAGGGAGGCCCTGAGCAATTCAGGGAGATCCTTTCTCTAAATAATATATATATATGGGCTTTAGATGTGGCTTAGTGGTTAATCATCCCTGGGTTCAATTCCTGGTACAAAAAAAAAGGGGGGCATCTTTGTATTCATCATATTTCAATTTTTCACCATTGAACATTGCAACTCCAATTTTGTAAAAACATAGTATGATTTTTACATATCTATGTACTCAATTTGTTAATGTCTGTATGTTAATTCATGAAAAAAATATATTTTTAAAATTTTCTGGCAAATTAACTACATTTCTTTGCCTTTACTTTCATGAAGTTTATCTGTGATGTATCAAGGTAAGAATTCCTTCCTTTCATTAAAATAAAACTCAAGACAAATTAAATTTAGCAGAGTTTAATTGAGCAAGGAATAATTCACCAATTGGGCATCCCTCAGAACCAGAAAAGGTTTAGAGAGCTCTGCTCCATAAGGTGGTCAGGCAGCATTTATGGACAGAAAATGGAATGCAGTACAGAACCAGCTTGATTGATGATAGGTCTACCTTTGCCTCATTTGAACATGTTCTTATCAGTTGGCTGCCTGTGACTGACTGCAGCTCAGCTTTTGTGATTGGCTGAGACTCATCTATTTAGTACAAAAGTGTTCTCCAGTGTTAGACTTGCAATTAGTTCATGCGCTCAGTTGAAGTTCATTATATAAGGACTCCAGTGTGGAGGCATCACAGGTCAAATGTAGTTTAATCTATCCTTCCTTCCTCCCTCCCTTCTTCTTTCTCTCCCTCTCTTTTTCTCTTCTCTCTCCCACTTCCTCATTCATTTTTATTCTACTTCAGATTCAGTGTATTTCTTCAAAGTGTCGATTGCTGTTATGTATGCCCATGACAGGATCAGTACAAATTGACTAACTCACTCTTACAGGAAAGTTCTATGAAATTTAATGTAATTGAGAAGGGATTTCTTTGTACTCCTGTTGACTTTTATTTAAATGCTTTTTCTACCACTGAACTTCATCAAATTTTAAGATCTTTGTATGGATTGAGAATTCTTGTGAGGAAAATAGATTTCAGTTTTCTGCTTATTGTTCTAAATTTTTGTCTTCAAATAGGCACTGGTTTAATAACTCTTTAGTATATACTCTTGAATAATTTACAGAATATTTAAAAAATTGTCTGCTATTTTATGTTATTTTTATAAAGAGAAATTAATGCTATATATTACCAGAAAGATCATTGATACCTAAGTTAGTATTTTCCATTGTTGTATGATATATCCTTATTCAACAGATTATATGCCATGCAGTATTTTGAATATGTGAGTTGTATCAAAGAATATAAGAAATGTCACTAAGCTCACAGAGTTTATATTCTAGCTTATTTCCTATTTTTTTTTAATTTAAAATCTATGAAATAACACACCTAGTTTTCTAGACTTTAATCTGTGGGCAAACACATAGCTAGTAAATACTATTTTGACAATTACAAATGAGTAACAGGTTTTCTACCTATTGCTGTTTTTTTTTTTTTTTAACTTGAATTTTGTTTGATTAGTGGACAAATGCATTAGAGTTCCAAGTTGTTTTTTGTGATGGTTAATCTTGGTTGTCAATGAGACTAAGAGATGCCTAGGAAAAAACCTAGTAAAGCACACTGCAGGGTTTCTCTATGAGGGTGTTTACAGAGGTGATTGGTATGTGAGTCAGTGAATAGAGGGATAGACTGCCCTGAATGTAGGCTGCATCATCCAAGCCTCAAGGTCCAAATGGACCAAAAAGAAGAAGGGGGAAGTTCTCCTGTTCACAAGGGCACACATTCTGTTCTTCTTGAGCTAGTGAGTTTTTCTCCTGCTGCCATCAGTTGTGGCCATGAGGCTCCAGGTTCCTCACTCAGCCTTTTAACTTGAACTCCAGTGACTCTCCAGGGAGATCTCAGGCCTTCAGCCTTGAGCAAGGGCCACATCTCTTGTTCTGAGGCTTCCAGCTTCTCGGATTGATTAGCTACTGGTTTCCCTGGCTCTCTAGACAATGTGGGACTCGCCAGCCTCTGTTAGCCTCTTACATATGTGGTTGGTTCTCTTCCTCTAGAGAACCCTAATATTCTCTTTTTCAATCCTTAATTGGTTAATTTAACTTGCTGATTTAAAAAATTTTTAATAATGATTTGGTGAAACAGAGTAGATATGCTTTCTGTTAAAATCTAATATTATCTTAAATTTGAGCTCATCTTAATATACACAGTATCTCTTTTTCCTTTCTCCTCACTGGAGAGGCCTGTTTGAATATCTAATCTTTCTCTCTCACTTCCTCTCTTTCTCTGTAAGAATGTGTGTATGTTGGGCAGGGGATGTGGCTCAAGCATTCACCTGGCATGCGTGGGGCTCTGGTTTCGATCCTCAGCACCACATAAAAATAAAATAAAGATGTTGTCTCCACTGAAAACTAAAAAATTTAAAAATTCTCTCTCTCTCTCTCTCAAAAAAAAAAAAGAATGTGTGTATGTAAATCTCTCTCACACTTTCTCCTTGTGTGCGTATTTGTGTGCTTGTGTAAATAAGTTTATGAGTATATAAATGTTTTCATTGTTCATTTTTTTTTCTCTGGATTGATTTCAGCGTTGTTACAGTCCTTTCTCTCTGTCTTGTTTGTATTTTTTTCCCTTTCCTTGGCTACATTTAAAAACTCTTATTTGTTATAACCATTTAAGGCCAGGGCTGTTTGTCCTTGTTTCTTTTACACTACAATTGATTTTTAACCACTCAAAGATAAACTGTGACTTCCAACTGCTCTGTGGCTCTAGTTGTTGCAATTCTTTTTTTGAAATGGCTGAGTGAGCAGGAGATGACTCAAATCAGGAGCAGGGCAGGAAGCAAATGATTTCTTCCCTCATGAATCTTTGACTCAGCATTTGGCAAATTCTAGGGATGTTGAGGTATTTTCAACTGTATCATTCTTCTGTTTTCCCTAGATTGTTCTAACATTTTTGATCAATCAGAACTTCATGAAAATACTCATATTTTTGCAACTCCTTGATTTGAAAATATCTGAAAAATCTGACAGTATTTTTTTCAGTGATAGTTGTGGTGCAAGTTAAAAGAAAGTGTCACTCAAGATAATTTTAATTTACCTTATAACATGAATGTTTTCTGAGAATATACCATTTATGAAAATATTTTACAATGATTATTTAATAGAGCATTGACTACTGGTTTTCATTACATAAATTAACATGGTACATGGAAAACAATTTGATCCTGTGGCAGGTAGCCTCACACTTGTTCCAAAACAAACTATTAATCAGAATTTAAAGGGAATCACAGTTTTACTTTTACTAAACTATTATATTTCAGGCAACTGATATATGCTGTGTGCGTCTTCATTTGATCATATGTAGAACCAAGAGATTAAACTTCATGCTTTCTAAGATTCCTTAGTGTATCCTTTTATATATTTATCTATCTATTTATTTACTTACTTAACTTGTAGTAAAATTTAGTTTTTCTTTTGTCATTTAGTTCTATGAACTTTCTTGCATGTATAGATTTGTGGACCCACAGTTGTAAACAGAAAAGAGAAGATTTTTATCATTCCCCAAAAAACTTCAAGCTGACTCTTTACAGGTACACCCACTGTCCACCCTAATCCCTGGTGATTATCTGCTCTCCATCCCTATAGTTTTATTTATTATTATTATTTTTTGTTTGTTTTTAGAAAATGTCATGTAAGGCAGGCATATTGGCACACTCCCTTAACTCCAGTTACTGTGGAGGCTAGGGTAGGAAGATCACAATTTTGAGGCCAGCTTCAGCAACTTAGAAGAGAATCAGTCTTTAAAACAAAAAATAAAGGACTAGGGATGTATCTCAGTTGTAATTTACCCCTGGGTTCACTCCCCAGTGGGCCCCCCTCCAAAAAAAAAATCACATAAGTTGAGTCATACATACAGTATGCAACCCTTTAAGACTGGTTTATTGCATTCAGAATAATGCCCTTGAGATTCATCCAAGTTGTTATGTGAACCAAAAGTTTGTTCATTTTATTTTCTGAGTAGTATTCCATTGTTGAAATATACCATTATTTTTCTATTCACACCTGCTGAACATCATTGACTTATTTTGGTCTAGGATAATTATAAATAGAAAATATGAAATATTTTGAGGCTTTTATTAACAGTTTGAGGTTTACTTTGAAGTTATTTTATTTAATTTATCTATAAATATGTAATCGCTTTAAAATTTTTTATTGAAAAGACTTCTTTCTCCTTTACTTTTGCATCATTGCCAAATATAATTTTGTCTTGTATTTGTAGATCTAATTCTTAACTATTTTTTTACCTTTCTATACCTTCACTCATCCATTCAACCACAGTCTTGATTACAGAATTATAGTAGATAGATTTGTCATAAGTTTAAAATTCAGTAGAAATATTTTTCCATCTTTGTTTTTTTCTTTTTTCACAATCACTCATTTATTCTAGTTTCTTGAGCTTCTTAGAATACTAGTCTTCTACAAATTTAGATTTCTTTTTTTTCTTTATCAAAACAATTTATTTTCATCTGTGGAAAGTAACATTCATTTGAGAATATACATATGCCACCTAATAATATAGTATATAACAGACAAGCAAGCTTCACTGTCTACAAAGTACCTGACATCCCTGATGTAATGCCTTGCACCTGACAGTTTCAGGTAAGCCAGTTTTCACATCCTGTTCTGCAGTGCTGCTATTTCTTTCTTCTGAGTTTAATTTCTTCCTACAATAATCCTTTACAAGTTCCTTAAGTACAAGTCTCAAGGGAAAACATTCCTCGGTTTGTGTTAATTTTCACCTTTATGTTGATAATGGGTTAAAAAGTTTAAATCTCCAGGCTAATATTTACTTTTTCTCAACATTTTGAAGGAATTATTTCATTGGTTTTCTTTTTCCTTTAATTTATTGATTTATGTTCAGTCTAATAGTTACTTTTGTAGGCAATCTTTTTTTGTTGGCTTTTTAGTGTTTTGGTTTATTTGTGCAGTTTTGCCAGTTCTTTTTTAAGTTTGCTATGTAGAAATTTAGTTTTGTTTAAATTACTGAATCATTTTTGTACTTTATTTCTCCTTTTATGTTAAAATACAAATGCCTGTATCTGTTGGATTAAGTTTAAATGCTGAAAAATATTAAAATTTTATTAGCAAGAGCACAATAGCCAGGTTGATGGTGCACACATCTAATCCTCTTGACTCCAGAGGCAGAAGCAGGAGGATCACATGCTTGAGACTAGCCTCAGCAATTTAGTGAGGCCCCAGCAACTTGGCAAGATGCTGTCTTAAAATAAATAAGCAAATAAAAAGAAAGTGTGTATAACTCCATGGTGAAGTGCCTCTTGGTTCAAACTCCAATACTAAAAACAAAAACAAAAACAAAAAAACCTCAATGTAACAAATTCTTACTGCAATGGAGTTCAAAATATTTCAAGTGGCATTCTCTAAGCTTACAATAAGGATAATATTTTAGAAATTGGTACAAGCATTTTAACTTGGACATTAGTCTAATTCTCTCCTCCCCAGGCTAAGTATGGATACTTAGATGTAAAGTGGCCATTTTTTCATGTTTCAATATATTAAACTCTTATGCAATATTGACACATTTATTATTCATTTATTCACACAAATTTTTGAATGTTTGATTATTAGGTTTCTTTTTTCTTTGAATAGTTGTCAAGCAAAAATTACATTCTAAACTGAAATTTATTTAAGGAAATACAGAAATCTAATGCCCATGGGAGTAATGGGGTTAGTTCAGTTTCACTGGAAGAAATGCTTGGACTATTAATTGATAAGAACAAAATATTTATGTTATGGATGAACTTGATTGAAGTTGAATGATAATCCAGAAGAGGGTTTGTAGGGTTCTCAGTCTTACTTAGGGTTCTTTGGATTTCTCAGATATAACGTGAATCTTTTGACTGATATGTTTTCATCAACCTTATTAAGTCTAGGAGAGTTACATTGTTTTTCTCTTTATGCTCTCTTACTGTTATCTCAAGTAAAAACAATAATAGCATGATCATTAGCATGCAATATAATAAGTCAAATTGGAAGGAGTATTACAAAATGCAATCAGAACATATACACTTATTTACATTTAAAAAATCTGTACAAAAAAAAACAGTTTTTCAACAAATGTTATATATTGTCATCAGCATGCAAGATAACATGATAATTGTTGGTTACATACTAACCTGACTTTGAATGTCAGTAATTTAAAATAAAGACTGCATACCTATAATCCCAGTGACTCAGGAGGCTGAAGCAGGAGGATTGCAAGTTCCAGGCCAGTTTCAGCAACTTAGGCCCTAAGCAACTTAGCAAGACCCTGTCTCAAAATGAAAAAAAAAAAAAAAAAAAAAAAAAAGAATGAATGAAAAATAAGAAGGGCTTGGAGACGTGGCTCAATGGTATAGTTTCCATGGTTTCAATCCACAGGTCAAAAAACAAAATAAAACAAATAAACAGTTTTACCATAATATCATTCGATATGTACTGAAATGGAATAGAGGTTGCTAACCCAGAGTAGGAAAAAAAAAAGAAAAAGAAATGCCTTAATAAAGAGGTGGGTGCATGTTTTTTTGGACAAAAGATGAAAAGAGAACAAGCAAATGGAAATTGCATCCTAGGTGGATGGAGCAAATTGAGGGGGACGTGGGACCGTACTGCATCATTTCCTTCCATATTCACTATTTGAAACTCCAGATCTATTACCTTATGTGTTTGTTTCCTCCCTACTTGTTAATTTCTTGGTTAACCTGAAAAATAATTGGATATGGGCAATTTACTACCCTTCTCTGGTCAACGATTTAGTCTATGTAGACTAGTGTGAACAAGAGTTAATCATTGAATGGGAAGCAGAGTCATTCTAGACAAAAGAAACAGCATCTGTTTCTTATCTGGAAACTGAAAAGACAGGTCTTGCATCTTCAGTGCATATGAAATAAACTCTGAAGTAGAGAGTATAAGGAAAAGAAGGTCAGAGTTGCAAACAGAGAAGTAAGTAGCATATTGAAGTGTTTACACAGAACTCCATCCAGCTTTTGCTTCACCTTAAGGAGTTCACATGACAAGATTCATATTTTAGAAGGAGGAAAAGGATCACGTGTATAATGCCAAGAATGTGAGATAGAACATGGCATTTGAAGAACTACAAAAATTGTTCACTATGACTAGAATCCCTGAGTGCTCATAATGTGGGTGGTAGAGGAGGCTGCAGCAGAAGGCCAAGGTCCAATTGTGAAGGGTCTCTTATGTTATACCAATAAATTTGCAACAACTAAAAAATTTCAAACAAGAAAGAGCTTTCTGAACATTTTGAACCAAATTCACTACTAATATTTACATACTTCTTTGGAGGTAATGAGTCATTCAATTAAAAAGCTGTTAGAATCTGGTAAAATGAATCTGATTAATTGTCATTATTTGTGGTGCTGTGGATCTAACCCAGGGCTTTGTGCAAGTTAGACACACACTCTGCCGCTTCAGCCCAGCCCTGATTAATGTTCTTTTTATGAGTTGTATTCAATTAAGAAATTCCATATAAATGTATTGACTTTATTTCCTCTTATAAAGTTGTGTTAATCAACATACATTTGAATAAAGGTTTTTAATTTATAGTCTTAAATAAATCATTTACCTTAATATTCACAAGGGAAATCTGTAGGATGGATACTTTAATCCCATTTCAGAGATGTGAAAACTGTGGCATATTTTACTTAATATGTTCATTATCAGAAAGGTAACAAGTGATATTATTAAATACAGATTATGTGTCCTGAAAAGTTTTTATGAAAGCCTAGTTCATTTAAAAATGCTCTGATATCTGGGCACAGTGTCACACACCTGTAATTCCAATGGCTTAGAAGGCTGAGGCAGGAGGATCAAAAGCTCAAAGCCAGCCTCAGCAACTTAGTGAGGCCCTAAACAACTTAGGAAGACCTTGTCTCAGAATCAAAAACAAAAAATGGTTGGGATACAGATCAGTGGTTAATCACCCCTGGGTAATTTCACAGTATCCAAAAATTAAAAATAAAATAATAAAAATGCTCTGTAAAGTTTTTTAGTGACTTGAAGAGTAATACGAGAATCTGGATTTATTTCTATCAAAGCAAAAAAAAAAAAAGAGAATGTGGTTAATTATCATATCTATATATTCAGAGGGTCTTAAATGACCTTGAATGTCTTTAAACTTTGATGCTTGGCTACATTTTTATCTTAGGTAATTAAAATACATTTTTCACATTAATTGCAAAAGAATTTACTGCAGTGTTTTGCAACCCTTCCACAATAAATATTTTATTTTCTTATGTCGTCTCCTATGAAACTAAAATACTTAGATATTAAAGTCTTTTGTATAAAATGTCTACTTTTCGTATATCTTTTGTATAAAATGTCTACTTTTCTTATCTCTGTAAGAAATGTGTGTGTACATACACATGAGGGTATATGACTTTCAAACTTTAAACATTATCAATATTCCTATTCATTTGAATTCAATTTCTTTTTTTAAAAAAATAATTCTATCACTTTTATTTATTTTTCAGTTGTCTTTGAAAGCACCATTATTGGCTTTAATGGGGGACATTCTTTCCCTATGATTAGTTGATTTCAACAGGTGTATTTAAAATTATAATTTTATTTTTAATGTTATGCATTCTTGCTACTGGTAATTGCTACTTTAGGAATTTTATATTATAATTATTATAGAATCTCACTTATGACATGGCTATCTCAAAAATATATTTTTTGACTTCCATCAACTAAAGCTTTTTGCCAGAATGTGACTATGGCATCTAATTTAGAGAACCACTTTGTGTCTGCTATTTACCCCATTGTTTTTGTTTAAATTGGCAGATTCCAATATTCCCTTTGGATATTTTCATTCTCAACGTTGGATACATGCAGATATCAAATTACTGTCTCTTTTGTCAGCAAACACCACTGAGAGACTCCAGGCAGCAGTTCTTTGCATGTGATGCATGATGCTATTTTCCTATTACATAGTTAAACTCATACTTCAGTCTGGTCAAGATTTCAATAATATTGATGTTTTTCTAATTGTATGTATCAGTGACCTCATATATCCTATTGACTCCAAAGAGTAATAAGTTGGAAATAATCCAATGTCTTTAACTCAGCAATAAATAATAATATATAATATATTGAACATATATACTGTGTTTCAGAGTAGAAAATATGCTATCACATTAGTCATATCCCATGTACTTGTCTGACCTGTTAAGAAGAAAAATAAATAATGTGAAATATTGAATAAAACAAGATGAAAACAATAAAGAATTTACTCATATAAGTCAATGAAAATTAATGTAAAACACAAAGTAATTTCTATAGTAATAGTGCCCAATTGTTATATTGGTATGCTAGTAGTTAATTATTTGAAATTAATGTTTATCAATCTAAGCAACATAATGGAGCAAAGATAGATTTAAATGTAGTAAGACTTCATGTTAACAAAGATGGAGCTGAATATAGTGACAATAAGCCTACTGGTAATGGGGCAATTTTTTAAAAAGGAAAATAAATATGTATTCTTAAATGTTAATGAGAGAGAAAATTCAATGAAAATGCTGTAGGTCACTTTTAAAACTATTATATTCTATGAATTGTATCTAAATGTTTGTGGATAAAGGTTCAAAACAAGTAAATCGAAAGAAATAAGTTTATCTGTATGGATGTTCACATCACTGAATTTGCCTTAACATCAAAATTTGAAGCATGTGAATTTTATTTTTCTTAACTACAAAATGTCTGAATCATTCTACTGTCTTTCCTATTCTTATCCCCTCTCCTCTCCCTTCATTCCCCTATGTCTAATCCAATAGTAATTTCCTTTGGAGGAATTGGTCTAATTATTGGGATGAAATTTTGGAATGAGTGCATGATTGCTTTGCGAGGAACTAAGAAGCAATATGGGCTTTCTTTAACATGTTTAGGGAGTATATTAATCTGAATAGGACACTAGAGTGAAATGCCAGTGAGTGAGTGTATTAAACAGCAGAAATCTGTTTTCCAACAGTTCTGGAGACTGGAAGTCCACAATTAGGAAGCTAAAAGTGTTGGTTTCTGATGAGGGTTCCCTGGATTTTCAGATGACCACCTTGCTTTGTTTTCAAAGGGCCTTGTCTCAGTGCTCAGGCACTCTTCTTCTTCCTCAATGGACATCCAGTAGGCTAAGGCTCCAGCCTTTTGACCTATTTAACATTAATCATCTCCAAAAGACCCTACTTCCAAACATAGTCATATAGTGAGGTTAGGGCTCAACACATAGGTTTGGAGAAACAAAATGCAGTCCATAACAGAGAATGAGAGACCATGGAAGAGATATTTTTTCCTAGAGTGTTTGAAACATTGTAAGGTTTATTTGATTCATGTGTGTGTGTAAAATAAATAAATAAATAAATAAATGTATGTATATACATAATTATCTACATATATTTGTAAATATATACTTGTGTAAATATCTACACACATTTATGTATATATACATCTATACATGTTCATATATCTATCTATCTATATATATTTATACAAATATCTACATATATTTATAAATGTAAATATATGCATTTATTTAAATATATAATTTATTCATGTCAATAATACAAGGCACTTTATGTATTGTTGCAGAGTCACAATAGACACAGGACATGTAAATGTTCATCTCTTTGCTCTTAACAATATTTTGTCATTAGCATTCCAATATGTCAAAACACCAAACTTGAGAAGCTGCTCTACAATTCTAGCTTCCTAGTCAAACTTATGTCATGATAGAAATATAACCATGTGACTTTTTTGAGAATGTTTTTGTGTTTACTGTTATTCTGTTCTTAAAATTACTATATTCATGTTTCTTAAAACACAGAGAACTCACAGAATGACAAAGAATTTATTTGCAGATTTTTTTGAACAATTAGCATGGAATAATAAATTAACAAAGTCTGCAGGTTATTGTTTTTAAAGGTAAGTTGTTTAACTAAATTGTATCCATTTAAAACAGAATTATAAGACATGAAAAGAAAGACAAAATAATAAAATTAACTTTAATAAATACTTATATCCACTAAAAGTTAAATTAATACACATAATTTCCAATAAACCTCTGTTCAAGACATTTTTCTTTAGTGTTCATGATGAGATCATATTGCCTGTCTGTTCTTCCTGACTCTCTACAGTGCATCCTTTATATTATCAGTTTATTATGTTTGCTTATAATTCATCCTTTTCTTGTCAGGCATCAATATATAACTTTTACATTATTTTAAATTGATAGGTAAAATGACATGTATGTACTATATACAAGATGATAATTAAGAGTATATATATATATATATATATATCTATATATCTTTATATATACATATATAGTAATATATATAGTATATGTTGAAATATATATTATATATATTATATAAAAATATATTGTATATATATTATATAACAATAATATATTTTATATATGATGTAATAATATATTGTGTATATAGTAATAATATATATGTAGAATAACTAAATGTAGCCAATTAACATATGAATTACCTCATAGTTATAATTATTGTGTTGAAAACACATTGCAGCCACTTTCTTGGCACATTTCAAGAATACAATTTATTTTAATTATAGCAACCATAGTAATGATGACCTATTCCTCCTATCTAACTGAATGTGTATCCCAAGACCAACTACCCTCCCTCCTCCAGTATACCCCAGCCTCTGATAACTACCATTCTACTCTCTCCCTCTATGACATAATATTTTATAGATTCTACATGTATGAGTGATGTCAGACATCCACTGAGTCTCTCTATTCATATTCTTTGTCCATTTTTCAAGCAAACAGCTTTTTTTCTTGCTATTGATTTTTTCAGCTTCCTTATAAATTTTGGATATTAGCCTCTTATCAGAGGTATAAATTGAAAGTATTTTCTCCCATTCCGTAGAGTGTTTTTTTTTTTTCTCTTTGATTGTTTCCATTCTGTGTAGAAGAGTTTTCATTTGATGTAATTGTCTCTGTCAACGTTTGCTTTTTCTCCTGTGCTTTTGGGCTCATTCTAAATAGTCATTGCCCAAACCAAAGCTGTAGAACGTTTCTCCTATGTTTTCTTCTAGTAGTTTTATAAATTTAGGACTTATAATCAAGTCTTCAACTCATATCTAGTTGACTTTTGTATATGGCTTGAAATGAAGGTCTGATTTTATTTTTATACATGTGGATATCTAGTTTTCCAAATATCATTAACTGAGGATTAATTATTAATCTTTTCCCCATTGTGTGTTTCTAGCATAAAAGCTACCATTTTGAGTCTGTATTCAGCACAAGTTCAGGATAAGAAATAGAATGACAACAATAGGTTATAGTTTGGCCATTCTAATCCTCCAAGATATGTTAATTTCTCATTGAGAACCTACAAATCACTGAAAATGTGCCTATGTATCCTCTGGGCTCATAAATCTCCAAAAAGGAATCTCTTAGAAACAATTTGCATAGGTGATGGAGTTTTCAACTATGATAAGAATGACTTAAGTAGTAATGGAGGTTTAATGAAGAAAATAAACAAGAAGAAAGGCATTAAACTATGGGATCAGAGCAAGGAAGGGGTAAAGAGCACAACCTAGAGCACTTTTCTGAACTCCTGGGTTGGCGCTAGTAAGTTCTGAAGTTGGTAAGAACAAGGAATAGGAATGATACAGGACATATTCTAAGTGTCCTTGCTTTTTTATTCATCATAGAAATTATTACTTGTTGAGTTCCACAAAATTATTTTATAAAACTTTTAACATGATTTATATTTTCACAAAACTCCATTGAGTTTTTAATAATACAAGCCCCCATGTTTTCAAACAGAACAATCTGCAAGTTTGATTATGATAATTTTGTTAGTTTCTTGGGTAAATCAAACATTTCTCATTCACATTCAGCATATCAATACTTTCCTTTTCTAATTTATAAATGTTGCTCCTTTCATCCACAAAACTATAGCCATTGTTTTGTTTGCCTATCTTCTGAGTAAGGGTCCCTAAATTACATTTTTTCATTAGTGCAATTTTTTTAAGGCAACTACATACATATCATCTGCATTTTCCATTTGTTGCTTTTTTTTTCTCATCTGCATCTGAACTACAATGGTATTACTTGTATCTGGCTCTTCCTTTTCAGGGAGGTCATTTGTTTTCTTACTGACAATGCAACTTGGCATTGATGGCTTCTTGTCAATAGGTCAGATTTCTTGGAGAAGGTTAATTAAAGAAAAGAAGCAGTGGTCATGGTCTTTAGAAGGAAGTTAATTTGTCAAATCAAATATATATATATATATATATATATATATATATATATATATATATATATATATATTTCATTTCTAAACAATGGTTCCTTTTTGACTAAATTACAATAAATCAGATGATATAATATCTGGGTTTTGTATTTCTTGCTTTTTATCAAAGATAAGAAGTTCTGAAGAATACACATAAGATATAGCAAGATGACAGAATTTAAACATGGGATTTCTTTCTGTACAAAACCATATTATAAACTCTTATTACAAATGAGAATTTAAACAATATAATCATGTAAGTATTGTTGATATGCTTAGGGGGATATCTTTTACTTGTATTCAATTTAGCTTAGGCTATATTTTGGGAAGATTTTTGTCCTTCTAGACACTTATTAAAAGAGAAACATGAAAAATGAGGCAGGACTCAGATATAAAGGTAGCAACTTCAAAAAGAGGGATGAATCATTGCACATTCAACAATGGATCTCATCAAAATTGTTCTTAGCATCACATACTTTACATTCAATGGTCAATCTATGAACAAACTAGTGACTGAGCTATGGGTTCCCCATCTCATTTATCACAGCAGAACTATATCTTTCACATTTCAAGAAAATTACAGAAAATAAAACTGCAATAAAACCAAAAAGCTGGAAACAGAGATGACACCCATGACAACATTAAAAAAAGGATACTGAAGATGTGCAGCCATCCGCACAACTTACAATTAATGCAGCACAAGATCGATGTCTGACGTTTTCTGGTGCAGTATTTGATGGAACCTAAAACAGGACCCAATGGAAATGCACCAAGTGCACAGGAACAAATGCACATTGAAATAGGTTATGTTATTAATCTTAACTGAAATATATCATGTTGTGTGTGTGCATGTGTACATGTGTCTCCATATATTTTCCTGTGGGCTCAAACTTAAAATCATTAGACATTTGTAATTTTATGTGACTTTTTTACATCTGAACCATTGATGAAATAAGTGTATGATTTTCTTCTGAGATAATAACAATGTAGTTCTCCCAAAGTACTTATTCTTGACTGTATTCCAGATATTTCTATTAGGCAGACTGGTCCTGAAGCAGCTATTAAAACTAAAATCTTCAAATTATATTTTTGTGTGTGGGCAAGGATCAGGAAAGAAAATGAGTGGGTAAAAGCAGGGTAAAGAAGATAAAAGTATCATTTAATCTCAGCTTTAATCATGTAGAAATATCCTAGTAATATTATAAAAACTAAATTACTATACACTCTCTGTGTACATAGAATGTTTTCAAAATGTGAATACATGTACCCCAGAAAAACATGAGAAGAAAATATTTTGGATTTATATTCATAATACTTTATACTTTTTCAACTAATATTTCTACTGTAGGAATGTAGTTTTAAAATTAATACTATTCTACATATTGGCAAGGTGTGCTGATTTTTTTTTTCAGATGGGGGATTGTTGCTAAACTTTACCAACTGCCTGTATCTGACACTGCTCACACCAGGCAGGTTGCAGAAAAATAGGTTTTCTTCCCCTCAAATTTTCACAAGTTGTTTTAGAACAATGCATATGGGATAACAACCCAGTGTATAGGTTCTTATCACTTATTTGATTTCCTGTGGGTGACTTTTGAAGACCTAACTTCTCAATTTGTAGTACAGTCCAACCATATACAAAGAGAAAACAAATTTTAACATGTATGTAAGATTTACATTTAGAAGACACATTAGTGAAAAATTTAGTTTAAAAAATACACAAGCTGTCACAGGATTTACTTTTCCTTTAAACATTAAAAATATTGCATTTTAAAAAGATCTCATAGGACTCACTTATAATGGGAAGAACATATTTAGGAAAGAAGAAAGATTGGAGCATAGTCTGCCATTAAAATATCAATCTGTTTTCATGTTTTAACTTCTTGGAAGATACGAGTGTAATTTTCTCATAAGTATACTCCAATTTGAAGTCCATGTTCATGTTTAATAATGGCCTTTTGTAAGTTAGTTTGCATGTTTTTGAGTTTTGCTTACCACACCACCCCTTTCCAGTGTTTCTCCAGGAGTATAGGCCATGCTCTTTAGTGGAACTCACCTAAATCACCTCTGAGAGTTTCCTGTGCTACCTCGACTACCACTCATCATGTTTGGTTGAAAATCTGTGCCAGAAAGAACCATATTACTGACTGCATGCATTTTTGTGAGAAGTTTGAAAAACCCTGCAGTGACATCATGGCCCCTTATTATTTCAATATATTCCCTGCTACTAAAACAGAATATTAACTGGAGAAGACCCACGTCTTTAGGCACAGGAGATATGTGTTTTTTACAATGATTTCTAAAAAGTGGGGTATGATTAGATACTTATTAATAAAATAACATTCCATATCCAACATATTACTATTACTATAATGGTTAAAAACTCAGACTCTGTAGCCAAACTATGAACTTATAAATTTTATCTCTACCATAGTCTAGTTCTAGGACTGTGGAATAATAATGTAACTATAATTTGAGAAAATTAATTATATCCATTTCATAGTCTTATTGTATGGATTAAATAAAAAGCATTAGGCAAACACATGCAACATAGTATGTAGTAATTATTAGTTTGTGTTATTTTTTCCTTGTTTTTCTTTTATTTTTTCCCCAAATCCAATATAATTTCTTATGCACCTATAGTACTTAAAGAACTGTTGAATAAAAGAATGAATTAAGGCCTATAGATACTTATCTCCCCTCCATGCCTTTTTGTTGAATCATAGATTTAAGGAATGAATAAGAATAAAGGAATTATTCTGCCTTTGAAAAACCCAATTCATTCTACTTTAACTGCTTTGCACTTTGTCTTCATTCTTCAGTACATTAACTCCCAAATAGTTTTGTGAACAACCCAATAGCCTTACCAGTTTGATTTGGATTGGAAGGCTTTGTATAGCCTGAGATCACACATACCAACCAGGAGAGAAAGAATGCAAGACACTTGTTCTTATCCTTGTTTTTAGAGACTGATAATTGTGAGAGTATGAAATACGCAATTAATTTCCAAAATATCCTAAACTTTGTAGCTAGTATCAGATTTGCTGTGGTATTCAATGATACAAAATATTATTTCTTTTAAGGAATTGCTTCCTGGATGATTGTCCTCATGTTTTGTTTCTCACTTCTCTAATGTTCTTTTTATGTGGCAACTTGCATTTGAAGCATTCTACATTGAATCAAAAATATTTACTCAGTTGCAAATATTTTTTTCTTCTTTTTATCCACCAACACAATCTTATTTATTTCTTTAATGAATAACATAAATACAAATAAGATTCATCATCTTTAAGTATTATTTTCCTATAAGGAAATCATGTTTAAAGAAATATAAAACATTATCTCTGCCTTTTATTCTGCATTCACTATTAAATTTTTATGCTCTTATATTTTCATATCTACTACTTCACTTTCATATTACTCTTATCTGTATTGCCTTCCATTTTTAATTTTTAGATTTTCCATAGTTAGTGGGTTGAATAATAGTTTATAAGAAAAGATACATCTAAGTCCTCACCTTAGAAATTGTTAAAGTCATATTGTTTGAAGGAAAAGAAGAGTTTTTATCAGGGCTATTAATGATCTTGAGATGAGATCATTTAAGGTGGCTCAAAATACAATGACAGATATCCTAAGCAAAGGGAGATTGGAGAGAGAGAAGCACATAGAAGACAATAAAATTATAGACAGAAATTGGAATGATGTGTCTACAAGCCAAGGATCATCAAAGTATGCTCATAACCACCAGAACTGTGAGAAAATAAATTTCTATTATTTTAAGCTACCAAAATTTTGTAATATATTATGGCAACTATGATATCCTAAAATATCATTTCTCAAAAATTCCTTTATGTTTGTAACAAGTAAAAGCACAAAATTTGGAGCCATACTACCTAGATTTGATTTTTAACATATCACTTCCTAGATATTTGGTCTTTCTGTACATCAAATTTACCATTTGAGAAGGGGGTTAACAATATTAATTATGCATTAGATTATTGTGAAAAGTAAGTTACTTTTTTGAGGTTGGTTTAAGATTATGCTATGTTTTTCTCTTAAAAATAAATGTATAGATAAGCAAATGTATTCCATAGTTGGGTTAAACTGCCCAGTCCTCACAGGCCTCCTGGTGAACTTCTGATACATTCTCTTACTTCCCTTATTTTTGAGTGAAATTAAATGTTCGTGTATTAAAGTGCTTAGATCATAATGTGTCCAGCTGGATTAATTTTTCACATTAAGCCACCCAATCTCTTTTACTAATCTCACTGAGGATACTACTATTCTGATTCATAATAGTATAGGTTAATTCTACCCCTTTTAAAAATTTTCCTGGATGGAGTCATACAGTATGTACTTTATGGTTGCTCCTTTTGCTCAAGATTTTGTTTCTGAAATTCTTTCATGTTGTTCCTTCTCACTGAAGCAGATGATATAATATAGTATATAACATAATATAATATGATATAATATAGTATATATAAATACACTACTTGTTTTTGTTGGGCACTTGATTTTTTTCCATCATCAGCTATAAATAATGGTGCTCTAAGTATTTTGTTTACATGAACTGTGGTGGACACACATTTAAGCAGTATTTTTTAGGTGTTTATTTACTTGGAATTTCAGTGTCACAAAATGTGACATTCAGCCTTATATTTTTTCAAAGTGGTTGTAAAAAATTACTCTTCACTTGCAATTCTTCCAAACTCTCTCCAACACTTGGTTTCACTAGTACTTGTTTTTATCATCCACTTTTCATTTCAATGCAGATTAAATTTAAATTTGCATTTCCCCAATGTATAATGAAGATGTCCATATGCTCTTTTATGACTTTCATGTTTGTTTTTTTTTGTCCACTTTTCTCTTGGGTTATGTGAAATTTTTATTCTCTTGCTTCATTGCATTCTTCATTTATTCTGTATATTTTTTCAGATGTGAAAATTGCAATATCCTCTCTCAGAATATACTTTGCCTTTAAACTCTCTTTGTAGTGTCTTATGATGAACAAATGTTCCTAATTTTAGTGTAGTCAAGTTTATCATCTTTTCCCTTGGAACAAATGCTCTGTACATGGTGAAGAATTTTTTTTAACCTTTATTGGGTCTTAAGGTTTTTTCTCTTGCTTTACTCTGAAAATTTAATGTTTTACAATTCACATTTAGATGTTAAATTTATCTGGAACACTTTTCATGCATGATTTAAGGTAAGAGTCAAGATTCATTTTTTATGAACAGACATGCAGCAGTTATTGAAAAGATCATTCTTTTAAATCTGTAGTGCAGTGTCAATTTAGACAAAATCAAGACATTGCATTTCCACAATTAGATAGTAAGTTTGAGAAGGAAATGATAATCTTTTATTCTGTTTTTCTGAGGATATCATCAGCATGATCAATTGCTGAGACTGGACAGAAAAAAGAATTGTGTTTCTACATACTGTTTAGTATATTAGTGTCTTTTAAATTATTTATTTTGGGAATGAACTAACACTTTTCTTCTCTGAAACCATACTTCTTATTCTATTTGATTAAGTTAATACTTAGAATCATTCACATAACCCTATAACTGAAAAATAGTGTTTTTTTTCCCTTTGGCTACATTATCATTATTTTTTTTTCTTTTTCTTTGCGTATGTGTTAAATCAGTCAAGCATTGATAATACATCTGTATTCACAGATCTAAGCACATAGTAAGTACTTATGAAATACTTTTTGAATATACAAAGGGAATGATTTAGTCATCTTTTTCACTACTGTGACCTAAAGACCTGACAAGAACAATTAGAGGAGAAAAGGTTATTTGAGGGCTTCTGGTTTCAGAGGTCTCAGTCAACAGATGGGCAACTCCATTTCTTTGGGCCCAAGGTGAGGCAGAACATAATGGCAGAAGTGTGTGGCAGAGGAAAGGAACTCAGAACTTGACACCAGGAAGCAGAGACTTCACAACAGACAAAACAGATGCCCAAAGGCATGTCCCCCAACCATGACCTACCTCCTCCATCCACACCCCCACTGCCTGCAGTTACCACCCAGTTAATTCTCATCAGAGAATTAATGCAGTGATTAGGTTAAGGCTCTCATAACTCAATCCTTTCACATCTAAGCTTTCTTGAATTGTCTCACACATGAGCTTTTGGGGAACACTACATATCTCAACCATAAAAGTACACTATTTTCAAAATAGTGTACTAATGAAAAAAGACAAATACAATATATCAAAGTCAAAAGATGAGGTGAAAAAATATTCTCAATTTTCTAAGGTACATTATTTTATATCATTGTATATTATGCATACATATAGTGTATACACCATATATATTGTGTATGCAAGTATGTATGTGCATTACTTTTCGTATAGTTCTTACATATTGATCAACTATAGGGATAAATTAACTGAAAGTTAAACATCTCTGCAGGTTACTAATATGTTTTAACATGTATATGTAGAACAATAAAATATCATTTTTCTGAAAGGTAATTCTAAATACAATATAGCCATCCCTGTGGGATGCAGCATCCTTGCAAAACTATTAGCTTGATAACTTCTGAGGGCATTCCTGATATATGAAAAAACAATTTACCAAAATTGAAAGGGCTACTTTAAATAAAAATATATCAGTCAGGCTTGTATTAAAGCAACACACTGCATTCCATAAACATGCACAATTATTTTATGTCAGTCACAAATTTAGAAAACAATGAAAAAATTGGTAAAAATATATTGCACTTCAAATAATTCATTCATTCATTCATTCATTCATTCAAGCCCAGTGTTAGGAATGAAAGGCACAAAAATGATAAAAGTTTCTGAATTTCTTCCTGCTTTTGTAAATTACTTTCGCATGAAAGCACTCATTTAGCTTTCCTAGTAAAAGGTGAAATGTAGGCCAATTGTGAGGTCAGGGATGCTAGGTAGGTTTCCACCTTCAGGACAGAGATCCTTCCTCTCTCTCTCTTGAACATAATTTTTCTTTTATTTTTTTACTTCAAGTTGAGCTTATACTTATCTATGGATGCATACAAACACTAATAAAGTACATCTAGAGGTCTTTTTATTCAGCTCGTTGAATATGCATTGCTAAGACTCAGGTACCATATAGAATAAAATATAATATACTTGATATATAGCCTTTCATATTCAAGGTATCCCAAAGCACTTTACAGAGCAATGACTTAGATAATGTAGTGCAGTGATTGTGTTGGCAAACTTGACTGTCATTACTAACTCAGCAATAGATCACAGTCTAGCCTTGAACAGTATAACCTGTTTGAGTGAGAAGCAAAGTTAGGTAAAATTTTAAGAATTATACCCTGATAGAGTTTTTAAAATGACTTCCTATATTGTTATTTTTCCTAAGACTGATGTTTTATTTAACAGACTATTTTATCACAATATTATTAATTGTATATCCCACACTTTAAGGCATTAGTTTTCATTTGATTATATATTTAAAAAAGAAAAATGTGACAATTGAAAATTAGAATTTAGTTCAAGTTTTACAAATTTAAGTCTGTTTTTATAAAATAATTTTCCTGTGTTCCACAAATAAAGCTGGGAGAAATTTGTATGTTCTTTATAAGGGTGAGGGCTATCTGAAAAATATATGCTTATTATAATTTATCTTATTGATACGTGTGATATACAGTTCTAGGATTTTTATTTATTTTACTTACAAACATACTATTCCTGTAAGATAGATATTATTACCTTCACATTATAGGTAAAGAATGGGTGCAGAGAAATTGGGGAACTCACTCAAGGTCACATTCTTAACAGGAAGGGAAGTAGGTTTTAAGTCCAGCTCTCTTTTGCTCCAAAGGGTGTGCCCCATCCTCCACATCGTAACATATGAAGTATCAAGACAAGAATTAAACTTTATTCAATATTGAAGTCATAAAGTAGATTGAAATTAATGCACATAGGTCTAGGCTATTTATTCCTCAGATATAAAACATAAACCACTAATGAACATAAAGTTACAGTAACAAATGACGCTATTTTAAAGATTCAGAAATAATTGCAGATGTTTCCAACATCCAAACATAGTCACTATGACTACTTGTGATAGAAGCAAATCTCTCCAACTGGATATTAGCAAATGAGAGGCCAGAGACAATATCTAATTATCCTCTTGCACATAGTTATTCAACTTCTTTAATATTTGATCATGAATAAACTTATAAGGTTACATATTTATTCATTGCCTATTAGGTGTATACTTCTAAGCTTTGGACTATGTACTTACAAATATGAACTAAATATAGATATTGTTTTCAATAAACTATGTTCTTACAAATATGAACTAAATATAGATATTGTTTTCAGTAACATAGAGACTATTTATGCATGTATTTCAAAATGCTGAAATCAATCAATAAGATGAAAGAATAAGGTAAAAAGTACTGAGACTACAAAGTCTGAAAAACTTCCAATAGGGAGATCAGAGAAGATTAATAATTAGAAGTCACGTTAGTTAGAACAGTGCCCAGGTACAGTGTTTACCAAAGACACAGTTATGCCTTCTCTCCTAAGAGTTTTTCTTTTTTCTCTTTCTTGTATTAAGAATGTCATTATATATTCAGGCATTTATCTAAGAAACACATATTTCCCTTTTGACATCTCTTTTTCATTATAGAGCCCATCTACCTTGTAATTATGTCAGTTCTAGCTGCAAAAGGATTGTTTGTTTTCTTCCCTTCACCAGTTCAAGACAATCATGCCTCAAATCATAACTGAGTAAACAAAGATATAACAAAGTCAGTTGAAAAAGTCCATGGTAACAGATGACTTACCCATTGATTTGGAAATGATGGTTGGAAATAATTTTAACAAAAATTGCGATAGGAACGAAAGTACCTGATGAATTGAAAGTGTAGAACAGGAGCAGTATTTTTCATAACTGAGCACATGCCAAACACTGCTGGAAGTCCAGGTCCCACTCCAGCATTTTGATGCACTAGGTCTGGGAAGAGGTTGGACGGTACATGTCTAACAAGTTCTAGATGAAGCTACTACTGCTGTTGGTTCATGGGCCACACTCTGAGAGCCGTTAGGTCAGAGAAATATCTGGCATTTTTGATTCTCCTTATTTTCATCATCAAATAATTTTCAAAGCTGGATATGGTAGCACACACCTCTAATCTGAGTGCCTCCAGAGACTGAGGCAGGAGGCACTAGTTCAAAGTCAGCCTCAGCAACATAGCAAGGCCCTCAGTAACTCAGCAATGTCCTGTCTCTAAGTAAAATATAAAAATGAGCTGAGAGGTAGCTCAGTGGTTAAGCACTCTGGGTTCAATCCCTGGTAACCCTCTCCACCCCACCCCCCAAAAAACAACTACTAGTTTTCATATCTGGTGTTTATCATGTTTTTAAACATTTCCTATGTGGCATTTGCATTCTACTCATTTTCCAAGTAGTTCCAAATTTTAATTTTCAAATAAATTACTTGAAATTGCATTATATTTCTTGATGGAATTAATTTTCAAAAGAGAGTCTTTCTGGGTTTTTTGAAATTCTGCCAAAGATCCAAAAGCCTCCAATATAATTTCTCAACAAAAAGCAAAGGAATACATTTGGGTGAATTCAGAAAAAAATGAACTTAATAAAATAATGCTGAGTGGAAAAAATTATCAGAAAACGTGTATGGTCTATGATTCCATTTATTTCATATTAAAAAAACGGATACAATGAAGTGTTTATGATGGAAAATGAGAATAATGGTTTCCCTTGGAGTTGGGGCAGGTAGTGGCTGTAAAGTAGCCATAGGGTGATTATGGGGGTGATGGTGATATCTATTCGTTGATTAATTTATATATAAATTCATCAAATTATAAATTTATGACTTGTGTATATTTCTGCATGCTTTTTATAATGTGTTTAAATTTATATTAATTAATCTGAAAGCATTGTTTTACATGTGTTATCCAATGCATATGTTTAATATAACAAGTTCTTTTTGTACTTTTGTGAAAAATTTCTCCACTAGAAAAGTGGTTTGAAGTAGTTAATATGACAAAACCATTTCTTAAAGTTATTATTTGGGCAAAGTGTTTTTTATAAGATAAAAATGCCTGTTGTCTTTCTATATTTTCAACAGAACTTACAATATAATGTTTAACATTCTCAACAAGACCAATCTTAAAAATGGATCATAAATGTATACACAAGAAGACTGAATTTATGTTCTTTAAATTATAGAATTAAATATTTCTGTTAGTTTATGCAAGTAAATTAGAATGATAGAGTAAAAATTTAAATAATTTTTTCTAAGTGAAAAAATTGTTTTACAATCTCATTAACTGAGAATTCTTTGTTTGTATTATTTATATATTATTTTATATTCATCACTTTGATTCTCTTGCTTATAATCTATTCCATGAGCATTGTGTCATAGTTAGCTGAATTATAAAGAGGTGAAATAATTGGTTATTCCATCAGTGATTCTACTGGATTAAAAACAAGACAGGTTGGTAATGATCCAGCCAAAGTGAATAAAAAGAGAACAGGTAGGCACATATGGTACAACATCTGCTTTCAAACTTAGAAAATATCTTCTCTAATCCCTGAAGCTTTCTTGGCTTTTCTTCTTAATTCTTTTTCTTTGCAGAAAGCACTGTGAAAACACATCCTGACTATTTTTTACATTTATTATAATTTTTCCAAATATTAAATCACTACAATTTCCATTTCACAGTTTCTGATCCTATCACAAAAGCTTCTGAATACTGAAGCAAATAGATTTAGAATAGTTAAACATAATACTGAATCTGAATCTCAAAGAGAATCTTTCTCTTCTTTAAGTGGATTCAGTCTGTTTCATTCTTTATCTTTTATGATAGAAGGTAGTTTTGTTTTTTGAAAAGTCTTTCGATGCATTGTAGGAATGTTACACAAACAAATGTATTATATATTTTTCCTGTAGTGTTCCTCATCTTCAATGAAGATAGCTGAATGCACCTAGGTATAATTATGAACACAGTGGTGCTTTGAAAATACACTTTCATCTTTTCTTTTCTTTCCTGCCCTCTTAAAAGTCTGAATAAGACAAATTAGTTTTTTTAAAACTGCAATTTTTGATTCCTGATAATTCAGAGTCTCTTATAACTCAGAAATTTTTGTTGGTCTATAAAAAGCATTTTCCCATTTATTCAATGAATAAATTCACTTAGAAGGACTCACTCCATTGCATAAATACCTTCTAATTAGTTTTAAATCACCCATCAGTAATATTTATTATGGCACACCTGTACTAACATATGACCTTTTGCAAGAAGCTCAACACATTCCTGCAGAGTATCCTACTTCTTAGTGGGCATCTTCCATACCAGGAGTTTTCCTGACATCCACCTCACTGATATGCATAACTGTCCTATGGGCCATCATTCCCTCAACACAGACTAGAAATTGAGGCTTGGAACTGGTAAACCAGTGACTCTTACGTCACAGAGCTGTTAAAGATGAAGGGTAGCTGTTCATTCCGCTCTCAGTCTTTCAATTCCTTGACCTGTGTACCACAGATTCTGTGTTAATGTATCTAATTCATACTTACTAACTTATGTTTATTAATTTTATTTTGTCTTTCTTTATTTGAATTAAGCAAGGGTGAATACATGAATTCTAAGTCCATATGGAGTGAAACATAGTACAGTCATCTTTAGAATTAACATAACAATTATGACCTTAGTAACAACACTGGGCAAATATTGACTATTAGAAAGCTCAAGAAAACATCATATATAAGAATTATGAAATTGATTTGGGGAGATTTAAAATATTGTGATGATTAAGATGCATTGGGAAGATGTAACTAATTCTTTTAAATCCTTGGTTTTACCACTAGAAAATCTTCTATTTAGTATTCTAAATGCAGATAATGTTTGGAAAGAAGTTGTTTATATTTTCTTGTCTCTCTGAAACAGAACAAAAATGATATTTTACTGGTATTCTTAAATGTTTCTATAGTTTTGCCTTCTTTCATATGATAGCCTCACACAAGAGATGATATATTCATAAAAATACATTTCTAACATCTTTATGTTGAGTTAGCATTTAAACTTCTGAATAGTTTTTATTTCTTTTCTACTGATCATCAGTCATTTCTTGCTGCATAATAGTTTTTATGATATCTGGCTGGCTTCCTTCTACTTGTACATCTAATTTGTTCATTGTGACCATGAGTTAAACTCAACAAGTGACCTTAGAATTACTTACTAGGTATTCATATTATTATTAAAAACCATTGTATATTATCAGCATTTGCTTCAATATCATCCTCAGATTATTCTAATCTGACCTATAGTCTTTAGACACAGATCTTCACTCAAAGTGTAGGCACCCAGCATTGGAATAATGGAGAAGGGAAGAGTCTATTCAAAGAGAGACACAATGTAAGAGAATTTGATATTATAGCACCAGGTGACATGATGCTATTGTACTGTATTCCACACTCACAAAAAAATCAATGACTCCTCAAGTGCATTTACTAAAGAGAAAACAGAATGAAAAAGAGACAGGAGAAGGATAGAAATAATCAGCTCTATTCTCCTGAGGCAGGAGTCCTGCTAAGCAGACTCTTTAAGGAGAGAGAATATCATTTCCCTACCTGACCAGGACTAAAGCTGCTGCAGACAAGAAACCTATGGCTCTCTTAGGAACTGCCACTTTTGTGGTAGGGAAGATTTAAAGGACTTATCCAACAGCCAGGAACACTAGATAACATAAGCACCATTTTTATGTAGCAGTGGCTCCTAGGATTTTCTTCCTACATGGCCGTAAGTTTTGCCAGTGATTGCTGCATCCCTATGCCAAAAATGATTCAGTAAGTGAAGAAAAAGGGTGGAGGCTCTGAGTCTTTCTGTTGCTTGAAGTGACTCTTTTCTCAAGCATTTCTTCTTTGAGTGCAATTAAAAAAACTTCTCCCTCAGTAGGAATGGAATTGCTTATAAGCTGTAGAATCAAATATTATTCAACATCACAAAGTGTGTGTGTGTGTGTGTGTGTGTGTGTGTGTGTGTGTGTGTGATGCTGGTTCCAGTTGAACTGGGAATGAAATCCATTACAGAAAGTTAGCATCCCTACCTGTCTAAATAGGTGATCCACAGCCTGCCTCTTTTACTGGGCTCAGTAAAATTGCATCACTTGAGCACAGTAGGGCCCAAAGAACACAACCTAGCTTATATAATCTCTTCTCCTGAAAAATGAACAATCTAGCTATTAAATACAAAACTATATTTCTAAATCTGATAGAAGCCTATAATTTGATTTTTACTTGACTGTGCATTTTAGCTAATTATTTAATTATAAATTTATTACCTACATAAATATACCTGATTGAGAGTACATTTAAGTAGGCCTTTCCTAGTGTAGTAACATACTCTTATGCTAGCTGACAGACCCATACATCTTCTTCAAGTATACAGATAACATGGGCCTACTTCTGTGGGTCTGCTTCTATTCATGGGTGTTGAAGGTCCATAGGATGGATTAATCATCAGTACCCAGCTTTATAGTTACGATAAATACAACTTTAAAGTTCTGTTTTGCTTGTCTTTCAGAATTAAGTTTTTAGCTCTTGATATTATAAGATTAGAATCATTGTTTTTCTTTCAACATGGTCAATGACAACTCAGAAAATTCTTCAGAACTGGCTGTAGCCATTTATTAGGTCCTAAGTAAAGGTTTTAACTGAACCTGAGATTGCTTGAAATATTTAAATGTAAGTTAGCTTACTTTATTACAGAGTTCTTATCTTCACAATGAAGATCAAAATGGAAATAAAAGTATAGCCAGACTAGAGAAACATAAATCATTGTTATTCTCATCTTGTTAGCTTCTTACCTGTTGTTTAGCCACTGAATGTCAAATTTCTAACATTTTTCTTCCTTCCAGGCATGCACAGTCCATTGAGCATTGAGTGTTCTCTTATGCTTGCTTGCTTCCTTCCTTGACCTTAGAATCCATCAGAGTTTTTCTTAGGACTGAGTTTTTGGGTATGCAAATACCTTAGCCACTCACTCTCCATCACTACCTAGATATTTACATAAGGCTCTTGAGTTTGCATTCATGTTAATATGCTTACAGAGAAACAACTTACCTTGTAAGGTTGGGCACAATTCATTCTAGATGGGTTTTGAAGCTAGCGGAGAACATGGAATTCCAAGTAAATCTATTCTCATTTAATGCATACAATCACACTGTAATTAAAATTTAGATGATCTAAAAAATAGCTTTAGATCAAAATGTATTTGGTTAAAAATCAATAACACAAGTGTGAAAAATTTGTTTTCTAATTTGTACAGCCACTTACTTTTGTTAGGAAGTTAAATTAAAGAAAATATCTTTATAGAAAGAGTGATTGAAATCACATTTTTGGTTTTTCTAAGGCCAATCAATTTAATGCATTTAATAAATGTACACATTTACTCAGGAATAAAATGAAAGTAAATAATTATGATAATAGTATTTATTGGTAAAAGTCATGCCCAATTTTAAGCATATATTCATGTAATATAGGCTAATAAATATGATTTTGAATACTTATTTCATTCGTATATTTTCATTATACATTAATGGCTTTACATATTTTTGTAAAATATTATTTGCTATAAGAGATACATAAGACAGGTTAACCCTTCTTTGCATTTATATATATAATATATAAATTTTATATATTTTATATACAAAGATTATATATAAAGATTATATATGTATATGTGTATATATGTATATATTACACAGATATATGTATATATGTGTGCATATATGTACATATATGTATATGTATATGTGTATATATATATGTATATGTGTATATTTTATACATATATATAAAATCATGCCTGCACTAAGAATTAACATTTTTATTTTACATTTTCTTTCGGTAATCTGATCTGAATAATTATATCATTTACAGAGATATATCTACTTTTAAGGAACGGTAGCAATGCTCTACATTTATTTATTTATTTTTGTGTAGCCTGAGAAGGGATTTTTTTAGGATGAGAAGAGATGGATAATAGCAACCTTCGAGTACAAAGCTACTATGCATTGTTAGTTTTTTTTTTTTTTTAAATCAATGTGGTGTGTCTGCATTTGTTATTTTTAATACAACTGGATTTTTATTCTTCCATTTCTTTTGCAATAAATGAAACTTTTATAGTCCATTGGTAGGAATAGAAAGGCAAAACTGGGTCTTTGAAGACCTCTGTCGTCACCTCCATCATTATTCCTGCTCTGATGACAAAACAGAGCATGCCGTCAAAGTCCTCCAGGTACTACCCTTATTACATGTGTCATTGGAGAATGTTTGCCATATCTGCTTTAACACCACAGACATTTTAAGTAGGTTATTCCATCACTTTGCCATTTTGATTATGACAACAAAATGACACCATATTGAAATGGATTTTGGAAAGAAAGGCTAACTGTCCAAAGAGGTCCATGCTCACTCTAATTAAAATTGGCTTAGGTGGCACAACCTTCATAACTCAGAGTATGACTATGAAGGATATACATGTTGGAAAACCTCCTTTGCTCATTAGTGCTATTTCTGTCAGACACTACTACCTGCTCTTTTCTTAATGAATGCTAAGCCATCTCTTTAGAAGATTGTGCTGCTTCCCTGAACTGAAGGAACTGTCTTATTTCCTCCCAAGTTCGTCAGGAGTAAAATCGGGGAGTCACCTCTTTGACATTTCCCAACCTCTGTACTTATTTATCTCTTTGAGACCCTGCGCTCCAGAGATATCACTGTCTTAATTAAGAAGAAGAATGTGACCATGGTAAATTGACTGATTTCATTGATTAAGGACTAGCTGTACAAGTAACATTGATTTTAACAGTGGGTCTACATAAATGTAATTGTTCGAACATGGGGCTGCATAATTATGGTGATGTACGAGAATAGTTGGTTTGTCCTTTTCAACCTTCACTAACATTCTTTTGCATGATAATGTACCTTGTGCAATTAGCAGAAATCTTAAATGTTACAAAATGTCTTTTGTGAAGACATGAAATAATATTTTATTCTAATATAATTCAACAACATCAGACAGTTTTTCCTTTTCTTTTCATTTTTCTCCTTTCTGCACACATAAGATGATATACATGATAAATATGAATGTGGATTTTGACCTTTTAACACTGATTATCAACCCCTCTAAATATATACAAGTAATTTATTATTTATTTTAAAATAAATATATTACATAATCTATTGCTAAATAATACTTATTGCTAAATAAATATTTTAAATGATGTTGTTCATACCAAGGCTTAAATCTAAAGGAAGATCCTATAATCTTTCTACATATTTATGAAAAAATATGGAAAGCTCACTAAATTTGTGGGAGATTGATGGTTGCTAAATTCTTAATGTAAATTCTTCCTTAATAAAGTGAACACATATAAACCACAATATAAGAAAAATAATTCAGTTATTGTTTTAGGTACCTCAACTATATTTAAATGAGACACAACAAAACTGTATAACATATTACTGTTGGGGCCTTACTTAGTAAGAACTGATTTTCCAAGTAGATGACATTAGGCTATTGGCAGTCAAGCGCCTGGATGCTTAATGAAATGAAGAGGAAGAAAATTCTAACATTATACAAAAGTGAATTTGAAAGGAAAAAAAAAAAAAAACATGAGAAGAGAATCACAGACTTACCTAAGGAAAAAATTCTTGGTTAGTGATCCAGGAGCATTATTTTGTTTTGTTTTGTTTTGTTTTGTTTTTTGTCATAAACCTGCCACTAATTAGTCCTGTGACCTTAAGTAGCTATCTACCATACATAACAAAAAGTAGCTCATAAAATAATGCAAGAGCTCATTCTTCATATGGCTCTATTCTTTTATTCACTAGTAAGACAACTAGAGAATTCTATAAACTATTTGGGAAACAGTAGGTCTCCATGTTGATTGAATTGGTATGTTTGGTTGTTTCTTAATTGCTTGGTTTTCAAAAGTTCAGCATTACAGCTTGCACTAGGACAGAAGGTTAATGATTACTTCGACAGTAGTGCTATCATTCTCATAAGTCATTAGCATCTTAAGCCTTTGGACATAATCAAATTACATGGTCACTTTTATATAAATTGATCTCTGTTCCATTGTCTTACATATGGAACATATACATCAAATGAAGACAATATGTTGGAAATATCATCCAACGTGTATTCCTTTATCAATAAGATAATTTTTCTCCTTGTGTCTCTCCTTCATTGTAGGTAAGTTTAGAATTTGCGTTCTTCACTTCCACTTCAGAAAGAAAAAGACACATTCCTACTCAATCTTACCCAATAAATTCTATCCAATATTTATAGTAAGTAGAACACTTATCACTTTGTGGAATATGGGAAGAATGTAAGAGATGGAGGTATTTAAAGCAAGATGTCTAACATAAATTTTCTTATTTCCTTCAACTGGGCCAGAATCCCTAAGTAATTTGACAGGATGTGGTAAATGCCAAACCAGAGGAAGCTTTTATTGGGATTGTCTTTGGAATGCTGAAGGAAACAATGTTCAGGGTGGCTCTCTGATAAGTCGGGATATTCGCTGTGTGGTGAAAGTGACAGAAGAGCACTTTAGAGAAGATCAGTGCTATCACACATTTCTCTGGCTTCCATGGAGGCTAGAAAAGAATATCATGTGATGTGTGTAAGAGCGAAGTCCCAGGACAGCCCTCCACCTGCCTTCTGCTTCCTCTGGTTTGGCATTTACCACATCCTGTCAAATTACTTAGGGATTCTGGCTCAGGGATCCTGAGAATGTGCTGATGTAAGTGTGGAATGTGCTGACAATGCAATATTCTTAGATAAAAGGGAACTATCTGGAGTAGCCAGGCTTTGTCCTTATCTGGACATCTTACAATTAATTCTTCTTTCAAAGATTCAAGTTGCACCTGGGATATAAAACCAAGGATAGAGTGCTTTTGGAGTTCTTCAGCTAAAGTAACAACTGAGGCATGTTCAGATGAGACTCCATTCATCCGGGGTAGCTTTCCTGAGCCTTGGGGAACAGGTTTACCATGAATCAAAGACTTCTGAAAATTCTCACTTCCCATCTGTGAATAATAAAGTTTCTCTGTCTGATGTGTGTGCGTGTTCTTCTGTTCCACAGGGCTCATATTCTGGCAACTGGGTTTAGGTGAAACCTCTGCCAAACCTAGGAAACTGCAACATGAAAGTACCTTAGGGGAAAATGAAATAACTGAGTTGAAAGCTAACATATTTAACATGGGGCCACTGTAGTAAGGGGCAAAAGATATAGGTGGTCAGCCCAGAAATGGTTAGAAGAATCTTGCAAAAATTCAGAGAGTTGTGAAGTTCCTATAAAAGTCAATGGGAGGTTAATAAAGCAAGAAATTCTATCATACTATGATTTAAGAGAACAAGTTGGACACACATCACCTGCATTTCAGGACCCAGAAGTGCAGTGGTCCCAGGAACTAGACCAGAGAGACACTCTGCCACAGAGAAAGCAAATGTCTAGGCAGTAGCACAGAAATAACATGGGGACTTGAGACTCAGTTACACTTTATCAAGAAGCCAGAGAAAGCCTGAAACACTTAGTCTTCAAGTACTAGTCTTGGAATACTGACAATTGCAACATGAAGAAACAAACAAACAAACAAACAAAAAAGGTAAATTTAAAGATGACATCTTTGCCCTCAAACTTCATCGACAATTAACCATAGAATGAATCAAATACAATAAATCATTCATACAAAATAAAGAAGTAGCATTTTCTTTTGTCTGAGCAGAAGTATGTTCAATTTGTGCTATTTTTTTTCCACTAGGAAAGGTCTTTTCTACTTGGTCATGACATCATTTTTAATTATGCTTATTTTAAATTCAAATCAGTAGGGGGAATGTTCCATTTGGTTGAGTGGTTGATTTGGGAAGAAAATGCTATTTGCCAAAAGACTGGTATACTTCAAATACTATGCTGAGTACTTGAAATGCAGGACATTATTTTGTCTTTACCAAGACCCAATTCGTACATCTTAATCCAGTGACAATAACGAGGAGATGCTTTCCAAGATGTTGGAAACACAGAAATGTAACCCAACCTAATGTTTTTATCTTTAATGCACACACATGTGCCAATGCCCAGTAAAGAGACAATTCAACTATAGGGAAAAACACATAAAACATATTTAAATCTTTTTTTTTTCTTTTAAACTCTAAATACTTATAGTCACAGTTACTATAGCTGGAGTCAGAAAAAGAGAACACTGCGTAAGTTTATTTCTGAAACGTGAATAGTTTTTACTTGTCAGGCAGAAAAGGAACATAAAGCAGGCAAGAGGAATTAGACCTGAAATATCAAAGGAAATTTGTAAACCTGTAAATCATTTGGAAAAATTAGAACATCAATACAAAATGGCAATGCTGAAAAATCAAGCAACTGAGTTGTCAGAGCCAAATGACCAGTGGCTCAAGCTTTATTAGGAGGACTTTATATTTCATGCCAAAGACAGTAGCAGGCTACTGAAGGTTTTGAAGCAGGAGTGCAGGGTAATCCAAATTGTATTTAAAAACATTCTTCTGCCATCAGTGTAGAATTTCATTTGGAGAAGACACAGAAAAACAAAAACTCTAGAGGCTTTTGCAAAAATCCTAGAGAGAAACAGTGTCTATGTGAAATAACCCAGTGGCAGGTGAAAGAAGAGGTGGGATGCATTTGAGAGATAAGAGGAATTATCATCAAGCGGAAATATAACTCGATTTTTCTACCAAACCCTACAGGGAGGGGTGAGTAATTACCACATGAACAAATATAGAAACAGTTTTGGGGCCCTAATTTCCCTGATACTCCCTTGATTACTCTTGAGCTCTCCTGAGACTGTGAGTTTATGAATTTTTGATAGTCTTGGCTGTCAGTTGAGCAGTGGATCATAGCTAATAAGGTCAAATAAATCTCTAATTTTTTCATAAGATCAAAAGTGCGTAAATGTTTTACTTTCTCATTTTTATGGGTGGAAAACAGGTTCAATACATATTTTATCACCTTGGGGTATATATGACATATAAACACTATGTTTAGACACACAGATTTTTAAATGATTTTATATCATTAGTGATTTTTATAGATTAGTCAAAGCAAATATTCAGTCGAGTTTCTTCATATATTATACTGATCAAAATATCACGTACATGTATACCTCTTTCTTGGCAGTTCGATTTGGAATGTTCTTTAACTTCAACAAAAATAAATGTAACATTTGTTAGCAGCTTCCTATGTGTTGGGAGTGAATACTACACAAGTGTTTTCTCATCAGTGTTCAGCTATACAATAAGTTGGGTGCTATTATAAGAAAAGTGCCACTGATGAAGTTGCCTTGAAGTCATCTGAATCATAAGTGGTAATTAGCACAATTTAGGTCCATTGGACTCTGAGTTCTTTAATATAAAATGAATTAATTTTGCCTGACATTTCCTGGACAGTAGCTGCTTGATAAATGTTTGTCCTCTTAAAAAATGTTCAATTTATATTAAGAATTAATTATATAACTATTCTCCCTGAAAGCAATAGTAGACATCAGCAACATAATTGGGGAATTGGCATGAACATATTTGTTTTTTAAGCAACCCATTCTTATTCCCAAAAGAAAACTGCACATGACAAGAGCAAGATTGGAGGTAGCAAAACTAGTACAAAAGCTATTTCAATGTTCCCGTTGTTCTTCAAATAATAAAATGGCTGAAGAAATGCTGAAATAATGCATTTGATACAGATCATGGAAGAAGAATTTGAACTTAATGAGTAATAGGATATTATGAATTGGGAAGAGAAATAAATTGCTTTTTACATAACACTATAGAAAGGTATCTGAAATTCACAATTGCTTTCCTTTAGTGATACCTACAGGGGTGTGCCTCATAATTTTTCTGACTCAGAATTTGTTGCAACAATTTTCAAATCTACATACAAGGAGAGGAAACATTGTTTTATATATAGCAACTACAAAATGAGACAAAGACAGAAAAAAATATTAGAAAAGAAGATATAGCTATAACTGTGACATTTGAATACTAAGATATCCTAATATTTTTCTTTTATAATCTATTTAATCTCCACTTATTTCTGTTTTTTTTTTCTTCAAGTCAAATAAGCAAGTATTACTTAAAAGTCCACTTGGGTGATGACAAGTGCTCTACTAAATATTTCACCTATTAAATTTTTTATTTTATAATTAAATAAGATATATTTCCATTCAACAAAACATTTATATTGGCAGAGAAAAAAAGTCAGGCAAACTTAACTTCTGTGTGAATTCAGAGTTGAATGAAATATTGTGTGTTAGTTCTTGAAAGACAGACCTTGAGAACAAAGCAAGGTTTGGTTTAGTTTTAGTAAGCTAGTGTGACCACTTTGCTCCAGAACATTTCTTAATCAATGTAAGTGATTGCACCTCTCTGAAAAAAAATGTGTCTGCTCTTATGACATATATACCCTTATGAGAATGGTTAGAACTTGAGTTGTCGGAAAACTGGGAGAGTCTCAAAAAGGAGAATGGTATCTATTAAACCCACATACTGGGAAGGGAGAACCCATAATTGGAAATGGTAAGAGATGTTGTAGAGAAACAAAGTGAGCCCATATCATTTGTAACCTCTTGAATAGCATATCAGCTCCTTGGGAACCCTCCTTTCTGTAACCTACCTAAAATGGAATTTCTTCTTCTTTCTTTGACACTAGCTTTGGCACAAAGTCACAGTCAAAGAAACAAGTTCAACTTCAGAAGTCTTCAAGAATAATATGAAGCTTGACTTTAGTGTTCCTCATAGGAACCTCAGACACTTTACAGTGTATCAAATAGAAAAATCTTGTAACATCTCTTTAGATATCTCTTGCTCTTCTCTATATCCCTCTGTCGTTATAGACGCTGCCATTACCAACATTCCACACTACAGTTGCTCATTTATTCTGGTGAATAAAAATGTCTATTATCTGCCCTCATTTTCTGAGAAGAACAAAGATGTTGCCCAACTCAGAATGAATAGTGAGAAAAGTTTTAAAAATTTTATTACATTCATACATGTATTCATGGATATGTTATGATTTAGTTTCTGTTTTTGCATATTTATTTTTACTAAAAACATATGCTCTTCCTTTTATGCTTTTTTTAACCTTTGGATTGACCATTTACCTCTTCTATTGCTCTTGAGAATTATAAAGCCTGTGTGAACCAGGCATAGCCTACTAACTTTTATTCTAGAACACATTATAATTTTTCTGATAGCTAATGCCATTTCAGTGCTTTTTGGCAGCTGTTTGGTTCACCACATCCTGTCCCTTCACAGTGCAGTGGTAACAAATGTAAGTTGGTGATATCCTGAAGAATTCATCCCTTGTGAGTATATTTGCCACTATGCTAAAGCAACAGTGGCTGAGCATCAGGACACATGAGATGCATACTTTTCTCAGTCTTATGAATGAAAGCAAAATAGAAGACAAAGTTTCCACCCAAAGCCGTAGACGGGTTTAGTGTGACGGTCATACTTGTCTTTCTGTATTAAGACCTTTCTTGTTCAATATCAACACGGGAAAGCTTGGTTATATCAATTGTACATGGCAATTCATGAAAACAAAGGTGTTACCATGTTTTAAATGCTTGTTTGAAAGAGTAACCTACAGTGATAGAATTCCTATCCAATGCATCACCTGACAAAAGAAATTCATACAGAAGATTTCCCTCACAGAATTATAATTAATAAATATGGAAGGATTAAGGGACATGCAAAAGCAACATTGGAACAATAATTCCTACAGGCGACATTGACTCATGAATATTAACATTGGTGAAGAAAGTTAGAGACAAGCATCCTCAAAGAATCCCCCCCGCCAATGTTTATTGATTACTCTGGTGATTTTAACACTGGTCCACCTATTCTTATATTCTCTTTCCATGAGGTGAAATTTATTTCCACTTCCCTCAAATGTGAGCTGCACTTGATTCATATAATAAATAGAGTATAGAAAGGGGAAAGAAATCACTTGGTAGTAAAGAAGCCTTATAGACTCCATTTTAATCAAATGTTGGCGATAACCTTAGCAATACTCGGGCATGTTGCTATTGGCACCCCCAACTTGATATAAGAAGAAATATCTCTGTGGTACTCTTCTCCAGAATCCATAACATTTTTTGAATCAAGAGAAAACATTAAACCCATATTAAAACATTCTAGAAATGCCTAAGCAGTGCTGTCTGAAAATTTAAAGGATGTGAAAAACAAGTTCTTCCATGAGAATCTGTCACAGATTGGAAAAAACTAAATTTAATGGCAATTAAATACAATATGGTATCCTGGATCAGATCCTGAAAGCATTGTAAAACTTGGGCAATGGGAACAATATCTGCATTTCAATTATAGAATAGTACTGATGTTAATTTATGCTTTTTGTAATTTAAGGTATCATCTTTATTATGATAATAAAAGCTATTAACCATTAGAGGAAGCTCTGTAGTGGGTATATGGGCACTCTCTGGACTACCTTAGCAACTTTTCTAAGAGTCTTAAAATATTCCACAATAAATTTATAAAGCAATATTTAATAACTGTATATGTGAAATTACCTGTCCCTCTCAGAAAATATATAAAAGCATGAAATCCCTGTTGACAATTTTACATTCACATGAGCTGTAAAGAATCCTTTTGAATGTCTTCATGTACTTTTCCTCATCCCAAGACACTATTTTCAAACTCCTTTCCATGATGTCATTTGTTCAGAACTTACCTATAAGAAAAATAAAACAAAAGTAAACACCAGGCACCTACAAGTGACTTTCCCTACCGTGAAAAGTTCACTGGGGATATTCAAGCACTGAGTCTTGAATTAATTTGTCCCTAAATACTAATTAGTAAGGTCTTTTTATGTTGGGAGAGAGCAAGATGGAGGTGAGATTAGAATTATATTCTCCTGTTAGTTTTCCTAGCTATCAGATCCTCCCTAAAGGGATTTGGATCCCTTAATAATGACAGAAGCTAGGCAATGAATCTGAAGTTAAAAAAAAATCTCTAGGTTGTAATTTCTACATTTTTTAACCTCTTTAGCTTCAGTTACTTGAACTATAAAATTGGGATAATTGCCACCAGAAGCAGTTGCCTTTCTCACATGTTTGAACACCTTTCAAATCTGTGCACTTTCCTCTCTTACCACATCCACCCGGCCATCATGTCCTCTCCAGACCAGGGTAAGAGCCTCTCCAGTACTTACCTATACCCACACTGGCCCTTGTCCAGTCGGCTTGTTACCCAGGATTTATGGCATCTTTCCAAAACACATATCCATTACTCCGTTCCAATGCAATCCTTCTGAGGCCTTCCATGGCACGTGAAAGAAACAGAAACTTCTGAAATGGACTGAAGATACTGTGAGCTCACACTGCCTGCACTTGGGGTCTCTCTCAAAGGTCACACCCTTTCCTTCCTTCTGTCTTCAAGTTCAGCCTTCAGTGCCCATCCTGCACCCACTGCCCCACCCCAGTGCCTCTTTTAACATTGCTGCCTTTGTGTGGAATATTCGTCTCTTCCTCTATATCACTCCAATTTTCTTTTCTTCTTTCAAACCCCAGCCTGAGTTACTTCCTCAGGAAAGACCCTTAGAGCTTCTTTTTCATCACAATGCAAACATCTACTCTTTAACATGAAACTCAGTAAGAAATTTTACATGTATTGTAAACCTACAGATCTAAACTTTCTGAGAAGAAAGTAATTCATATTTTGGCTTAACATAGAGTTCATTAAAGTGCTTGGCAGTTTTCAATTCATAAAAATTATTTGTTTAATCTTTGCTATGTTTGGAATATTAAATAAATGTGTCTATTATCACTAACTACATCATTACTTAAATGGCATCATGATATTTCTACAGTTTAAAAAGAACTGAAGTTTAGAAGGGAAACTCTAGGATTGTTGGAAGGTAGTTACCATGTCCTGGACAGTTTAGTAGAAAAAGTAAAAAAAAAAAAAAAAAAAGTGACAGTCATTCTCATTATCCTTGGTAACTATGATCAGTAAAACTATCACATTTAGTAAAACAGCAATATTTTTCAAACCAGTGCCCCTAGAAGAAATACAGAGTTAGGTGCCTGTGAGACATTTTTAGGTTCCTGGTCACATGTCTGTCAATTGATCAATATATAACCTTATTTTATGTGTATGTCTGTTTAAAGAAACTATTAATATATAATGTTGGTTCATTAACATTGAATTCATAGGCAGCAGCACTGTAGCTAATGCCTGTGCCAAGCTTGTCTAACAGGTATTGCCTCTGCAAGGCATATCACAGCTGCACACTTTTTGCATGTAGGAAGCACTAGATAGCAGCACTTCAGCAATAAGCCTGGTGGGCATTTTGAACAATTAAATCACCAACAGAGGCCACAAAGAAAAAAGGTGACCCTAAATAGACTGCAGAAAGGACTCTTGTTTATAGTATGACAGCTGCAACTAGAACCAGAATACTACCTTTTCCGCCTCAGCGGGGAACATGCTGGTCAGGGAGCCCACATTTCTCAGCAATCTGCACATTTCCATGGATGACTGTGCTGTGGGTATTAACTTTGGACCTACAGTTTATAGTAAATGGGTGAATCCCCAAATGTGGAACTGGAGGAAAATGAGGATCACCTGGATATATTGCTTTAAGTTGATATAAAAGTGGTTTCTCTCATATTTCTTTCTAAAAATTTGAAAGTCGCATGTAGGCTGAGAGCATTTAAGAACATTCATCTTTATCAGAACTAAATCATCTCATCCATTCTGAAAGATTGAATAAAACACCATTATCACTTTTGACTTACTTTCTCGCATAACATGGAATCAAATAAAAATAGCCTTAGCAAAATATGTTAGTAAAGTCATTGTGTTACCACATATTCATAATTTTAAGTACATTGTATCCACATCTTCAAAATAGTTTGTTGCACCTTTAGTTTTTTCCCAGTAAGGAGACATTAAAGTTTGGCACACCCCATGTACACTTGCCTCTGTGAACACTGTGTTCCTTGTTAGAAACCTGGGTACAAAGGATGACTGAAGAAAAGGTGCATCCATGAGCAACTGTGAGTTTGGAAGATTATGACACAAAAACCAGGACCTTTGTTAAAGCTGAAGCCATACAGATATAAAATAAAAAATAGCATTTTATACTTTTATATGCATATATGTAGTTTATATGAAATAATCACTTACATGTAAATCTATATTATATAAGTAACATATATTGTGCAATGGAATTAATAATCCACTTAACATCATTTTATGCTACATTTTATGACATATTTGCATAGTCATTTTTAAGACCAGAGACATCAACAAAATTGTTTTATGCAATTAAAAATATTTTGATTTAGTTGGGCACATCAGCACACCCCTGTAATACCAGCAGCTCAGGAAGCTGAAGCAAGAGGATCACAAGTTCAAAGCCCACCTCACATTTTCAGGCAAATGGATAGAGTTGGAGAAGATAATGTTAAGTGAAGTTAGCCAATCACAAAAAAAAAAAAAAAAGCCAAATGTTTTCTCTGATGTAAGGTGACTGACTCATAGTTGGGTAGGGAGGGGAAGTATGGGAGGAATATATGAACTCTAGATAGGGGAGAGGACTGGGAAGGGAAGGGAGGGACAGGGGGTTAGCAATGATGGTGGAATGTGATGGACATCATTATTCAAAGTACATGTATAAAGACATGAATTGGTGTAAACATACTTTATACACAAACAGAGATATGAAAATTGTGCTCAATATGTGTAATATGAATTTTAATGCATTCTGCTGTCATCTAGTTTTTTAAATCAACTTAAAAAATTAAAAAGCAATAAAAAGCCAGCCTCAGCAATGTCAAGATGCTAAGCAATTCAGTGAGACCCTCTCTAAATGAAGTACAAAATAGGGCTGGTGATGTGGCTCAGTGGTTGAATGCTTCTGAGTTCAATCCCCAGTATCAAAAAAAAAATTTAGTTTAACTTTTTTCTAAAATACGTCTATTTTGAATATAGATTATGCAGTAAAAGGGGAGAAAAGAGAGCAAAAGAAATGTTATTTTGTAACAGTTATATTAAGAAATAAAATTTTGCATCAAGACTATAAAATATATCAGATTGTTATTCCAGAAAACAATGATAAGATTCTTTACTTTATATGTGAGTTAGGACATATATAGACAATACCTGAAATAAGAAGGAAGGGTGTCCTAACAGAGGTTATATACTATGTTTGGTGACAGAAGATAAAAGCATCAGATCATAAATGCCTGACCAATAACAATTTAAAGAATGTATGCATTCCAGTGCATGCTTGTTCTTATTGCACTAATATTAGAATTAAGAATATTAGAAAATAGGACAGTGTCTTGTGTTTGCCCAGAGGAGTGGGAACGCTTACCCATCCAAAGCAAGGCAGGATAATGTGTACTTTTTCACTTTGAGTTCTTATTCTGTTTGCACTACCTTTCCCTGACCTCTACAATTTCTCTGGATCTCAGTGACTGTGGAAAGGAATTGATTTTACCAGGACTTCTAATACCGGCAGTCTTCTATTCACTTAAATCAGTGTTTTATTTCACCTTCTCGGGGCAGGAGTGGGAGATTAGAGAAGAAATGGAGTTCAGAGAACAGGTAAAATTGTTCTGCATTTGTTTTTTGTTCTTGTAACTTCCGAGAGTGATCTGTCTCATTACATTTTCTCTGTCTTTTGACTCTGTTTATATATTTGACTATCTACACACACACACACACACACATGCACACACACGTTTAATGGAATATATGTTTTTCTTCCAATCTGACTTTCTATTTAAAATCATGACAAAGTGACAAATTTCTTATACTAGAATCCACGAGAATTCTTCTCTAGTGAACTCAAAGCTGTTGGAGGAGTGCTAAGTACTACTTTTAGCTGACTACATGTGCTGAGTAAATGTTAATAAGGTGAATAACAATTTGAAGACAACTGGTGGAATCTGTAACTACGTTTCTTCACTGGCAGAGCAGAAACAGCAAGGTGACTTTTCACACACTTGAATCGACCTGTCTCATCGGATGTTAAAGAATCGCCATCTATCTGCAAACGTCTAAACGAGAAGCTGAGTCTGCAAATCAAGGCACTACATTTATATTGACTTTTTGGTGTTTGTGAGTAACTATGTTTATATGCTTACGCTGTACATTGAACCACAAGCAGACATACCAACAGGATTTTAGTTTTTGTCATGCAGATTATGACTGAAACATGGATATGTAGCAGCCCAACACATGAACATACTTTAAATGATGAAAATGATAGCAAAGAATCACAGACCTGGAAAATCAGTGAAGGCAAACTCAGTGAAGTAGATAAGTCAAAGACATGAACAAAATTACTTGTGTGGCAGAAAATATTTGTTAGAAAGCTGTACAATATAGATGTTTCTAAGTGATATGACAAGTGAAGTTCAGAATTCTACACTTCAGATATTTGTGCAAGAAGTCGACAAATAATATTTAGATGTGGTTGTGTCTGGTAAACTGCCTATTGATTAAAGGTATTTCAGATCTCTAGCTGCAAATCAAATGTGATGAACATAGCAGTAATGAATATGAGGATTGAGTAGATAGGACCTTATCTGCTTACACAAGCTGAATTTTTATCCTAAATTGAATTAGTTTCTTCTATTGTGGGAACATTATTTTCTTAAAATTAATAAGATCCTCATGTTTTCATTTAAAATCCAACTCAGTTATTCACATTTGTTATTTTAAAATTATACAAAAACACAAAGCTATGTAACATAAAAGGGCATGTGTAAGGCAGAAGAAAACAGACATGAGTTAGAAGGGGTTAGATGTGTGGTATTTGTGGAAGTTATACAGAGAGATTCCTAGCTCCTTGACTTTCTGAAAACATATGACAGAGTTAGCACTTCTTGGAAAAGCCTTTGCTTTTCTAGAATATGCCAGTGCAATGACTTCTTGTCTCTAATATCACTCTATTTAAGATCTAAGAATCATCTGATTCCTCTATTGTCCTACTCACCATTCCAATAGAGAAGTTACTGAATGTTTAGGATCACAGTGTAATCAGCTGCCTAAATCTTGAATGATGCTTTCTAATTGGTAACTTGACATTTAAAGTATACAGATAATTTTGCCCTATTATCAACTTACTGTTGTTTTCCTTTAAAAGAGAAAAGCCTTTTCCCAGTTTTGACAGTTACTTCACTGAATCACAAGTCACTGAAAATCATTGCAAAGCTGTCTGTTATAAATAATATTAGAGCTTGAAAAATCTAAATTTAGTTGTAGGGCTCTATGTAACAATTACAGAATGTTTATTACAAATAAGAAAGTGTTAGATAAAATCACAATTGCTCATATTTTTTTATTGCTACATAAATCTCTGACTAGTGATACTTGTCTCATTATTCTAAAACATATGGCAATGAGATTTGATTATAATAATACCTTACTTAAAGAAGATTTTAAAACCTTTTAAAAATTAATAATCAGATTTTTCCAGAAAAATCTTTAGTATTTTGCTCATAACTCACTAGGTTCATGCTGAGCACTTCATACTACACATGTAGATCTAAAACCATGCAAAATTGGTAAGCTTTAGCAAATAAAACTTTCAATTTTTAATGGTCTCTAAAATAGTCTTATGTAGATTAGAAAAAGCTTGAAAATATATAATTTTTAAAGTTTTCTAACTCAAAAGCTAATACCTGTCTGATTTAAAAAAAAAACAGTATTTAACTTAATACAATAGTGACCTTTTTCTAGTAATTTGCAGTATGTATTATTCCTTTAGGGGAATATTGTGATGCATCCTGGTAAGATGAGCTTTCCTATGTAAATGCTACCCTTTTAAGGTCAAAAGCTGAACTCAGTTAATGATGGAAAATGAAAAATGGTTGGGTGCTTAGTACAAACAATATCAAAAACCCAAAGCTTTGTGAAATCCTCTAATATATTTTAAAGCATATATAGCTATTTCAATTTATATATATATATATATACATAACCTATGCATAAACCTGTGTCTATATATGCATAAACCTGTGTCTATAGCTATATAGACACAGGTTTACGCACACAAAAACATTAGTTTCTAGAGTACGATAAACTTATGTTATTATTTTAAATATTAACTTGAACCCAAATTTATACTAAAAAAATTGGTAAAACATTTCTAATATTGTCAGTATTATACATTCAATAACTCTTAAACATTGGGTATGCATCTAGTTTATTATCATGATTCTAAAACCCACATTGAACCACACACCCACAAAACATAAGTAAGTGCATCCTTCAGGTACACTTCAGTGTCAACCTTCTAGGTACACAATTAGAAATTAATCTTTGGAAAAAAAAGATACAGAGTCTTTAAAATATTTTTTTTCATTTTAGAAAAAAAAGAGGATCTTTCCCTTCTATAGCATTATGTTAGTTTAACAAGGTGGAGTAGTCCAAAAAACTAAATACCCACATATTATATTTACTCTGGATAAAATTAGTTTTTCTAAATGAAAAAAAAGTAAGAATAAAAAGCACTTAAATGGAGGGGAAAATAGAACCTGTGCAGAACAAGTTTAAGAACAGCAATAACCCATAAAGCTGTCAAATGGCACTGTTAACTACAGTAATTTATTCTATAATTTAATGTAATCTTGACCCCTGTCACATGTTAATACAGCATGAAGAATAATGGGTAAAAAAACATGCTTATTAATGAATTGTAGAGTAATGTGACATTGTTTTTTGCCACATTCCTTTGAAATATCTTAATATTGGAATTAGCGGAGCCTAGATCATTTCAGTATGTAATTATGTCTGTCCATAACTTGATAGTTAATGCTGTGATTAAGAGATATTTAATTTTTAATTATGCTAGAGGTAGTGGATTGATTTTTGAGTCAAGGAACGTGGGGATAGCTCTGGACATGATCTCTGTTACATGGATTGTAATTTGTCTGGTGAGAGAGCTTCTGCCATCTCAAGTAGAAAGACAAACCAGAGTAAGTGGGGCAATTGCTTAACTGATAATCTCTTCTCTTTTAATATCTTATCTGGTTAAAATACTTGCGATAAGTGCAATTTGTTTTACTTTCTTGTGTTGACATTTCACAATCATGAAAATATTTCATTCTCTATCCTTCTATGAACTTCCCATTTCTTATCTCCCACAAAACACATACGTAAATAATACTGACAGTAAAGTATGCTACTGATGTCATCATCTTCAGATCATTTTATAAAAGTTACCCTTAGCCATAAGCTAAGATTTTATAGATGGAAGAAAATATATAATCTTATTTAAAGAAATAGAGTCCTTTGTTGGGAAGTACTTTCGGGGGGTGCAGTTTCTTCTTCCCTTTCATCATGGGTTTTCCCAGCTCTCAAAGCTTTTCCCAATTTTCAATACCTAAGGAAAGTGAAATCACTAAAATGTGTAAAAGTGTGTGAAGTGTTTCCCAAATTATCTGGAAAAGGACAGTCACTTCAGTCTATTAAATGAACATGCAATGCCATGATAGAGGGTTATCGAGAGCATTGTATCATAACTTTTAATTTTTATTGCTTTGACAATACTGGGAAAAGTAATGAATAGTATTGGAAACACAGCCCTAGATGAAAATGTGAGAGACCACAGATTGTACAAATGTATTTCACCTAAACCTCTCCAAACATGAGAACCTGAAGCATATACAAAACACTTTGAAAATGCAACTAGGCATAATAAGTACAATATTTTTTTTCATGTCATGAAAAAAATATTGTACTTATTTGTTAAGTACAATATTTGTATTATTTGTTAAGTATCAGTAGGACAAGTGTAAGAGTAAACAGTAATCAAAAAGTTTTGTTTTGCTTCATTTTTGCTAAACCAAGATTTCTCAAACACTTCCCATGAAATGGAGTTTTCACCTGACACTACATCTTCACCTTTTAAAAAGAGTTGGCAACCTCCCAGCATTTTGCTGCAACTCACATATATTAACTTGTTCACCTATCAACCACTTACAGACCAGCTAGTTTAGGCCGTATTGTAAATATAGGATGCTCTAAATGAGGACTTGCCAAATTCCAACTGAGCATCATAATATTACATTACAGAATAATAATAAATTTTCATGCAAATTTGAACTTTTCCTTGGGATACACAGAGGAAAAGGTAGACTTTTGCAAGGATGGGTCTACAGCTTACTTAGAATCTGGCATGTTTCTCCTATAGGTCCTCCTAACTCACTGCAGTCTCTCCCAAGAAAATCAATCTGCAGATCACCCCAACTTTCCTTACACATTCCCCTGATGTTGACTGTTTTCTGACAGTTCTTCAGCATTTGGTGAACATCATTTAGACTTCTTCTTAGAGACTTTAACCTAAGAATAATGAAGGTGCTCTAATTCCTATTCAGTGGCTCCCACCAGTTAAGTATCTGTGAAAAGAATCCCAACTATTTTAATAGCAAGCATAAATTTCCTTGTAGACAACATTATAATCATCCAAGACATGAAAAAATGGTGCCCTGTTACTTTTGGTGAGCTGTACACCATTATTAAGGAGAGAAGAATGTGTACTCTTTGACCCCTTCTAGAAGCATCTAGCCTTCTTTGTCCCTCCTGTTATGATTGGATATTTAGGACTTGTTAAAATCTACGTTTAAAAGGCAGGATGCTAGGATGTTTTTTCAATTGTTTCCACACTTAACTGTTGAGGAGTGATAAGATTTCAGGAACTGAACTTGCTGAATTTGAACTCAGTGGCACCATTTCTTAACTTGCTGTGGGAAATTTGCCTAATCTTTCTAGGCTCAGATTATTTTTCTATTAAAAACTTACCTAATTGATTTTACATAAAATTTGAAAGAATAACGAGTATTTATACACAGATATGCACATATATTGTATAACATACATACTTTTAATATATGTTTGTACATGAGTGGATATGTGCATATATTACATAGACTGAGGAAAAGAGGTTTAGAGTACTGCCTGACATATATTAATTCTATTAGCAAAGATTTGGTTAGAGGAGGGAATGGTTGCCCAATATAGCTATACAAAAAGAATTATTATCTCCTGCAGTCAATCATTGTAAAGCTTAATTACTCTCATTGTTTGAACTTTGGAAGTAAATGAGTAATCAAAATATTTTTTTCTACCTCTCTCTTTCCTCCAAACTTTGCCTACCATTCTTTTTTAAAAATGATTTTTAGTTATACATGGACACAATATCTTTATTTTATTTATTTTTATGTGTTGCTTAGGATCAAACCCAGTGCCTCACATATGCAAGCAAACACTCTGCCACTGAGCCACGATCAAGCCCAGGCCCACCATTCTTTTTTTTTTAAGAGAGAGAGAGAGAGAGAGAGAGAGAGAGAGAGAGAATTTTTAATATTTATTTTTATTTTTCGGCGGACACAACATCTTTGTTTGTATGTGGTGCTGAGAATCGAACCCAGGCCACACGCATGCCAGGCCAGCGTGCTACCGCTTGAGCCACATCCCCAGCTGGCCCACCATTCTTATCAGTGTGATTTTTTTTCTACCACAACCTTGTTGGGGGAGCCACTTGGACCAGAAAATGCTCTCAGTTCAACCCATATAAGAAGCTTTTTTTTTTTTTTTTTTTTTTTTTACTACAATTGACACAAATTTTGTTTTGTATAGTGATAGTGTTTACAACATTTTCACATTTTGATTGAAATTGATATTTGGAAGATGGACTAATAATAATGGATGTTATTTAAACCTAAAATTTTTTTGAAAGAGGTAATATATACATACAATTGTGTGTGTCTGTGTACATGGTGAAGTCAATCACCATTCAAATGAAACATTGATTCAGCACCATCGAAGCTATGCTGAACATAACAAAAAAAAAAATGCTTGAACTGGAACAAATTTGGAAACATATGCAAATGACTTCCAATAGAGGGTGTTTTCGCAATAAAATATGCAAGTGGAATTTTCAGTATTACTAAACTTTAATATCACCTTCATGGATGCATTTTATGTTATTTTTAAATGTTGCAAGATGTGACTTGCTAAAAAAAAGTTCAATAAATATAGTTTTCTAAAAAATGTACAAGTATATTGTGACAAGGCATACATTACTAGCTTAAATATTGCTTATCATATTGAACCAAAAAGTGCTCACATTTGAGAAAAATTTATTAAAAGTAAGGTGAAATATGACATCAGAGGATCAACTTAACAATATAAAAAAGTGTTTGAAATTGAGAGAAGGTGACACAGCAACAGAGACAGATGAGATAAATATTAAGCATAAGGACATTTCAAAGAAGACTTGTTTTGATATACTCACAGGCCAAGCTCTCTGATACAAAGTCTCTACCAAAGTTTCCATCAAAGTTTTAATGCTAAGATATTTAGGTCATATATGCTTTTGTTATTGCAATAGCATTAAAGTCCTACTTAAGTAAACTTAAAAAAAATTCTAATGGTTTTATACCTACTGAAATATCTAGAATAGACTTATTGGTTAAAAAATTAAATCTTTTTTTTCTGATTTTTTCTGAGTTTGGGGAAATACCTAATATGCTAAAAAGGACAAGTGCTTAAAAACTGTAGAAAAAGTTGTTTCATGCTCTGTTTCTACCTCAAATTAAGTAATATTTGGTGTCCTTATCTATTTTGCACTTTTTAATAGTGTATGTATCAATGTCATGATTCTCTATTTCCTAAAGCTGATGTAATGTAATGTATGTAAAATCTCCATCATTTCTGAGTGAACAGAGCCTCTGCTTTTATTTATTTATTTTTGTTCATTCTAGTTATTTAGGTATACGGTCCCCCTTCCCAGTTTCATCATGTGTAAGTTCCATGAGTTAGAACTCAGCCACAAATGTCGCTAATACATATGTCAGTAAGTAAACTACCTGTATTGAACACTGATTATAATTCAAAAATAGCATGGGATATAAAAAGATATTGTTTTGCCAGATATCTATAGAGATCCTCCTTTGTTCTAAACATCTTGCAGGAGATTGGGGTAATAAGAGTTAAACATGAAACTTCCAGAGAGATTGCAGTTCAGCGGATAAATTCTGTGTGTCCATATTTATGCATAAATATATGTATGATAATATTATATATACATGTGTATACAAAATATGAGTACAATGATAAAAGCTAAATTGTACAATCACTGTGCATCAGTGAAAACTACTTGATGTTCATTACTTCATGACAGCTGCACAATAGTCCTATGAAGGGGATATATTTTAATCTACATTTTGATGTTGAGAAAATGAACATGCAGAGGCTTGGAAGCTTCATAAAGTTCACCCAGATGTGAGAGGCACAGCAAAGAACTGACAAGTTTTAACTCCACACACTTTACCTATCTATAATCATTTCGCTGAGTCAGTTAAGTTTAATTTTCAGTTTGTATGTGTGAGTGTGGTATGAGAAAAGCAGGGACAGCTGGGGTTAAGAGAATAGAGAGGGTAAGGTGAGAAAAGAAAGAGTAAGATACAATGTCTTAAAATGGAGATAATATCAGAGCTTTGAAGGTTAATATCTGAATAAGGTTTTCCAGGATAAAATGGAGAGTAGGAGTAAAAAAGTGTATTTTAAATAATGATGAATAAAACTGGAACATGAACAATTAAAATGGAAGGAAAAGAGGAAATGGGAGAAAATAGGAAATCTATGCTGTGTCCAGGTTCTAAATGGCTTTGAATTAATACTTTAGATTTTATACATTACTCTGTAGAGAGTAGAAAGGTCTGAAATTTTGCAAAGATAATTCTGGCTACAATATAGAGGATGAGTTAGAAGTGAGTAACAGAGGAAGAATGACACAGATACTAGTCAAATGTAGTACAATAAAGATATAAGTTTATGATTGTCAATAGAAATGGATAAAAAGAAGTAACAGCAAAATTTTAATGATAAAATTGTTAGGATCTTGTGGCAAATTGAATATAGGAGCTGAGTGAGACATGGATATTTCTGGTTCAGTGTAAGTAATGGTACAATCAATATGACAAAGAAAAGAATGGGGTGATTTATGGCAAGGAAATAATAAAATAATCAACATGAATATATTGTATCATGAAGAAAATAATCACAGAACAGGTAAAGATAGTATATGATCACTTACCACACTGTCATAAAATGGAAAGTCTTTATACAGTCAGTATCACTTCCTTCAGGAACTCAGGGTTTTTTCTTCATACTACAGTAGCTATTATTCTCTAGATCAAGAGAATAGTATCACAGAATTTGAAAACTTATAACCATGCTTTTCTAAATATAAATTTGGGGGAATGGATTTAATTTATTTACAGATCTAAAAGACTCACAGTGAAAAAGACCCAGGTTACCATTTGACTTTATTCTACTGACTCTGTGATCCTACTATAATTTATGGTTAATTGTGTGTCCAAAATTTCATCATGATCACTAACCCTGTATCAAATGACTTTCTTTTTTTTTTTATTTTACAAGCACTTTATTTTTTTTATTTTTTTTGTTTTTTTATTGATTAAAAAAATGACAGTGGAATGCATTACAATTCTTATTACACATATATACCACAATTTTTCATATCTCTGTATATAAAGTATGTTGATACCCAATTCGTATATGTGTACGGATATATGGATACATCTTCACACATGTACTTTGGATAATGATGTCTATCATATTCCACTATCCTTGCTAATCCCCGCCCCCTCCCTTTCCCTTCCACTCCTCTTCCCTATCTAGAATTCATCTATTCCTCCCATGCTACCCTTTCCTACCCCACTATGAGTCAGGCTCCTTATATCAGAGAAAACATTTCACATTTGTTTTTTGGGAATTGGCTCACTTCATGTAGCATTATCTTTTCCAATGCCTTCCATTTACTTGCAAATGCTATAATCTTATTCTCTTTTATTGCTGACTAAAATTCCATTGTATATATATGCCACATTTTTTAATCCATTCATTCACTGAAGGGCATCTAGTTTGGCTCCACAGTTTAGCTATTGTGAATTGTGCTGCTATAAACATTCATGTGGCTGTGTGCCTGTAGTATGCTGTTTTTAAGTCCTTTGGGTATAAACCGAGGAGAGGAATAGCTGAGTCAAATGGTGGTTCCATTCCCAGATTTCCAAGGAATCTCCATACTGCTTTCCATATTGGCTGCACCAATTTGCAGTCCCACCAGCAATGTATGAATGTAGCAATAGTAACAAAAACAACATGCTACTGGCATCAAAACAGACTGGTAGACCAATGGTACAGAATAGAGGACACAGAGACTAACCCACAAAATTACAATTATCTTACATTAGACAAAGGTGCCAAAAATATGCACTGGAGAAAAGATAGCGTCTTCAACAAATAGTGCTGGGAAAACTGGAAACCCATATGCAACAAAATGAAATTAAACCCCTCTCTCTCATCATGCACAAAGCTTAACACAAAATGGATAAAAGACCTAGGAATTAAACCAGAGACTCTGAGTCTAATAGAAGAAAAAGTAGGCCCTAATCTTCATCATGTGAAATTAGACCCCAACTTCCTTAATAAACTCCTATAGCACAAGAATTAAAACCAAGAATCAATAAATGGGATGGAATCAAACTAAAAAGTTTCCTCTTAACAAAAGAAACAATCTGTGAGGTGAAAAGAGAGCCTACATCCTGGGAGCAAATTTTTATCCCTTACACATCAGATAGAGCACTAATCTCTAGGGTTTATAAAGAACACAAAAAGCTAAACACCAAATAAATAAATAAATAAATAAATAGATAGATAAATAGATGAATAAATAAATAAATAAATAAATAAAAATAGCTCAATTAACAAATGAGCCAAGGACCTTAACAGACACTTCTCAGAAGAGGATATATATAATTAATCAACAAATATATGAAAAAATGCTCAGCATCTCTAGCAATTAGAGAAATGCAAATCAAAACTACTCTAAGATTTCATCTCACTCCAGTCAGAATGGCAGCTATTATGAAAACAAACAACAATAAGTGTCAAATGACTTTCAACTGTTCTGTTTTCACCAATGTATGGCCAACAAAGTAAATAAGCATGTCTCTATAGGGAGCATTGGGGAGGTCATTACTGTATTTTCATGAAGTTGCAAATTCTTATGTGTAGCAATGTGGCCTTTCAGTTGCTTGATGGTTCATATCCAAGAAATTACTGCCCACTCAAACATCAAGATTTCAAGATGTTTTTTCCTTATACATTTCCTTCCTGTAGTTTATTTCTTACATCTATTTCAATTTGTTTCTTAATATGATATAATACATCCAGTTTTCCCAGCACCATTTACTAAAAGAACTGTCCTTCCCGTATTATATGTTCCTATCACCCTCGTCAAAGAACTTGTCAAATAACTGTTGATGGGTGAATTTATTTCTTGGCCTTCTATTTATTTCCATCCTCTCATTTGTCTGCTTTTATGTCCATACCATTCAGTTTTGATTACAATAGATTTGTAATAGATTTTGAAATTGAAAAGTGAGATGCATCCAGCATTTCTGTCTGTTCATGATTGCTTTGACTATTTGAGGTCTTTAACAGTTCCTATGAATTTTAGAATCATTTTTATACCTTTAAAGAATGTTTTGAAATTTTGATAGCAATTGCTTTGAACCTGTATACCACTTTAGATATTGTGGACATTTTTAAATCATTAATTTTTCCTATTCAATGGATGTCTTTGCATTTTTCTGAGTCTTCCTCAATATTTTTCACTAGTGTTTTATGGTGTTCAGTGTACAAATGTTTCATATTTCCTAAGTATTTTTATTTTTTGTTGCTATTATGAATAGTATTGTTTTCTCCTTTTTTATTGGTTGTTCAAAACATTACAAAGCTCATGATAAATCATCTTTCATACATTTGACTCAATTGGATTATGAACTCCCATTTTTACCCCAAATACATATTGTAGAATCACATCAGTTACACACTCACCTTTTTACATAATGGCATATTAGTGATTGTTGTATTCTGCTACCTTTCGTATCCCCTACTATTCCCCCTCCCCTCCCCTCCCATCTTCCCTCTCTACCTCTTGTGCTGTTGTTCAATTCTCTCCCTTCTATGTATTTTGTGTAACATTGAAGGTCTCCTACCATTTCCATATGTTTTCCCTTCTCTCTCCCTCTCTCACCCCCCAATCGTCTTTGTTTAATGTTAACCTTTTCCTCATGCTCTTCCTCCCTGTTCTGTTCTTAGTTGCTCTCTTTATATCAAAGAAGACATTTGGCTATTGTTTTTTAAGAATTGGCTAGCTTCGCTTAGCATAATCTGCTCTAATGCCATCCATTTCCCTGCAAATTCTATGATTTTATCATTTTTTAGTGCTGCATAGTACTCCATTGTGTATAGATGCCACATTTATAATCCACTGATTTTGTGTAGTAACATGATTGAATTTTATGCATTAACTTTTGCAAATAACCAAAACAATCTTGAGCAAAGAGAACAAAGCTGGAATATTTCACTTCCTGACTTTAAAATGTAATACAACTTAATTTACTTATTAACTTTAACAGGATTTACTGGTGTTTATTTTGTTGAATCCTTAGGGTTTTCTATGCACTTGATCATATCATTCACAAACATTTCATCTTTATTTTGCCTTCTAATTTGAATGTATTTTAGTTAATTATTTTCTTGACTATTTTCTCAGGCTAGGACATCAAGCACTATTTTGAAAAGAAGTGGAGAAGTAAGGCATCTATGTCTTGGGTCAGACTTTTGAAGAAAAGATTTTAGATATTTTCGTACTCATTATTATGATAGCTATGGATGTTTCACATAAGAACTTCATTGTGTTCCTTCTATACATTTTTTTTTTTTTTTGCTAGGGATTAGAACCCAGGGCCTTGTACTTGCAAGACAAGCACTGCACCAACTAAGCCCCCTTCTCTATGTTTTGTTGAGAGTTTTAATTATGAATGGATGTTGTTCTTTGTCAAATATCTTTATCTACATCTTTTAAGATAATCATGTGCACTTTTTCTTCTACTTGGTTAATGTGGTGTATCACATCCATTGAATTTTGTGTGTTGAAACATCCTTTCAATCCATTGGTAAATGCCATTTGTTCATGATGTATTCAATATTCTGTTGAATTAGGTTTACTAGAATTTCGTTGTAAATGTTCATACATGTATTCACTGGGAATATTAACCTGGAGTTTTCTTTTCTTGTAGGGTTTGGTCTCAATATAACGATAATGCTGGTCTTAGAAGATGAGTTTGGAAATGTTCCCTTTTCTTCAATTTTTTGGGGAGGTGGTGATTTTTTAACAAGTATTGGTTTTAATTCTTTGAGTTTTGGGTAGAATTGGCATGTGTAGCATCTGAATCTGGGTTTTTCTTTATTGGGAGATTTTTGAATATTAATACCATGTATTTCATTTTTTATTTGTTTTAATTAGTTATATGTGACAGTAGAATGCATTTATGCACTTTGATATACATACACAGATATGTTATAATTTTTCATTTTTCTGATTGTACATGTTGTAGAATCATATTGCTCTTGCAGTCATATATATATACATAAAGTAATAATGTCTGTTTCATTTTATTATCCTTATTATCCTCACATACCCTCCCCCTTCTCTTTCACTCCCCACTACCTAATCTAAGGTAACTCTATTCTTTCCTAGTGCACCCCGCCCCTTATTAGTCAATAGAATATTGCTCAGCTTTAAAGAAAAATGAAATCATGGCATTTGTCAGTAAATGGATGAAGTTGGAGAATATCATGCTAAGCAAAATAAGCTAATCCCCCCCCAAAAAAACAAAGGCTGAATGTTGTCTCTAATATGTGGATGCTAATCCATGTCCTTAATTTTGATTGGTCTGTTTAGGTCTTTTATTTCTTCTCTATTTAGTGTTAGTAGATATATTCAATGTCTCAGTATAATCTCTAAATAAATTATTTTATGGTATTTGAGTTTGTGAACAGAAAATATAGTTTTCCTCCATTACTTGGGAATTTTTTTAGCCATTATTTCTTTAACTATGTTTTCCACACCTTTCTGTCTTTTATCTTATTATTAAATTTCTGGGCTATGTATGGAAATTCTCTTTCTTTTTTTTCTCTGGTAAGATAATTTCAAATGTCCTTTATTTGAATGTGATCATTCTTCCTTTAATTTTTTTGAATTGTCTGTTAAAATTTTCTATTGCAATTTTTATTTCATGCATTGTGTTCTTCAGTTTGAGAATTTGTATTTGTTTCCTTTTTTAATGGATTTTTTAAAATACTTTTCACTTTGTTTTTCCTTATATTATTAAGTCATCTTACTGAGTTCTCTTGTCCATCCTTTAGCTTCCTTAAAACTGTTATTTTTAATAGTTTGTCCAAATTTTGTGTATCTCAATTTCTTTGGTTTTAGTGACTAGAAAATTATTGTGTCCCTTTCATGGTGTCATGTCTTATTGATCTTTTTTGTTAGTTTGTTTCTTCTATTGATGTCTGTGCATTTGAAGGAAATCTCACCTCTTCCAGACATTCCACGCAGGGTTTGGTGGTGAAAGACATTTGTATTTGGGTCTGAGTGCAAAAGTACAGGTTGGATGAGATATATTGATGCTGGCTCCATCTTTGAGAAAGGCACAGTGTCATATTTCCTGTGCAGGTCTGAATAATGAGATCAGCATTGGAAGTAAAAGTCAAGGCTGTTGTGTCTTTAGGATCCAAATCTGTGAGTATCTGTAATAATAGGAACGGTTGTTGAACTCCTTGCTGGCAAAGGGTTCTGGGACAATCTTAATCTTTGTCCACCATGGGAAGAAATCATGGCAAGGGAGTCTCTAAGTCCACTTTACAAACAGGTCATGTAGATACTGTCTTTATTGTTTAGTGCATGAACATATGGGGAAAGGGACCCAGGTATCAGCATTCATGAAAGCAGTTGAGAACTTAAGGTCTAGAGTGCATGTGCAAAGAGAGTGACCACATCTCTATTTTCCAAGGTATAAGGCACACTCAGACCAACCATGGCTCTAGGATCCAGTGAATAAAATGGTGATGATAGCAGCTGTGAAACTAGTATCTAGAGTGTTGGTATGTGTAGAATGGCCACAAGGTTCAGACACACATATGGAATATCCATGGCTCTGAGGTCTAAGGTACACATGTTGTTGAAGGTGATGGTGGCTCTATCAATAGGGAGGTACAGAAAAGACTACTTCTCTGGAGTCATAGTAGCAGTTCTTGAAGGTATAGAGGGTATGCAGTGGTTTGGATTGTGGACAGTTCTGTGAGCTGAGCTCAACATCAGCAAAGACTACAGGTATCCTCTGTTGTTAAAGCTGCTGTTCTTCATGGTACTGGTGACAGCTGCTTATGATCTCCAGTTTTCCCTCTCTCCATCCTGCGGTAATGTTGATAAGATATCCTTATTTTGCTCTTCTATGTTATTTCTATGTGATGATTCTTGGTTTTGTTTCTTTGTTTTCATTCTGTGTTGTGTCAAATGCCTACTTTCTTCTCTTCTTTTTGATGGGGTTGGGGATACTGAGAATGAACCCAGTGATGCACTATCACTGAGCTGCATACCTAGCCCTTTTCTTCTTTTAAAATTGGGTCTTACTATGTTGCTGAGGCTGGGCTCAAAATTATGATCTTCTTGCCTCAACCTCCTGAGTTGCTGGGATTACAGATATGCACCACTCTGCCCAGGCTCCTGCCAATATTTAATAACACTCTGGAGCTCTCCAACATTATTTTCATTGATGGATGCTTCTTGTTAGTTATTTTTGTATGAGGTGTGACTATTGAGAACTTTTGATGTATATGTTGCTTATAATACTTCTTCTGTTTCTTTCATGTCCTGAATATTGTGATTATCCATGCAATGAATATGGTACTGAAAATATTTCCTCAAGATCCTAATTTAATTTCCTTTGAATATATATCTCAATATTAGACATGTCATCTAGTAGTTCTGTTGTTAATGTTTTAAGAGCTTCTATTTTGTTTTTCATGAGGGCTCCAAAAATTTATATTCCCTTTCACAGTGATTCATTGTAAAAGAGTTCCTTTGC